>NC_060277.1:99260544-99560544 GCF_021613505.1 Equus quagga | reverse complement strand
CAGTGTGTTGTATATTTTCATTTGTTTTTATGTTGCTAATTAGCATTCTTCCATTTCAGCTGGAAGAATTCCTTTCAGCATTTCTTGTAAGGTAGGTCTGGTGGTGATGAATTTCCTCAGCTCTTGTTTGTCTGGGAAAGTTTTATCTCTCCCCCATTTCTGAAGGACAGCTTTGCTGCATAAAGTATTCTTGGTTGGCAGGTTTTTTCTTCCAGCACTTTGAATATATCATCCCACTTTACTCCTCTGTAAAGTTTCTCTGAGAAATTAGCTGATATCATTATGGATATTCTCTTGTAAGTTACAAGCTTCTCTCCTCTTGCTGCTTTTAAGATTCTTTGTTTTTGATTTTTGATGGTTTTAGTATGATGTGTCTTGAAGAGACTCTGTTTAAGTTTATTTTGTTTGGTGACCTCTGAGCTTCATTTACCTTGGATATTCAAATATCCCTGTGAAGTTCTCAGCCATTATTTCTTTTTCCCTTTTTTTGATGAGGAAGATTAGCCCTGAGCTAACATTCATTGCCAATCTTCCTCTTTTTTTGCTTGAGGAAGATTAACCGAGTTAACATCTATGCCAATCTTCCTCTATTTTGTATGTGGGATGCATCCAAGCATTGGCCATCATATCTTTAAATAAACTTTCTGCCCCCTTCCCCCTCTCCTCTTTCTGGAACACCAATGATTCTCAAATTGGTCCTTTTGAGGGTTTCATAAATAAAGTAGGCTTTCTTCATTCTTTCTCATTCTTTTTCCTTTGTTCTCCTCTGACTGGATAATTTCAAAATTCTCATCTTCAATCTCACTGATTCTTTCAACTGCTTGATTAAGTCTGATGTTAATGCTCTCTACTGTATTTTTCACTTCATTCATTGTATTCTTCAGCTCCAGAATCCATTTGGTTCTTTTTTATGACATCTATCTCTTTGTTAAACTTCTCATTTTGTTCATGTATTGTTTCCTGATTTTGCTGAATTTTCTTTGTGTTTTTTTGTAGTTCATTGAAGTTTCCTTAAAAACAGCCACAGTAGTCTCTCCTTATCTGCAGGGGGATACATTCCACAACCCTTAGTGGATGCCTGAAATTGCAGACAGTACTGAACCCTATAAATACTATGTTTTTTCCTATACACACATATCTATGATAAAGTTTAATTTGTAAATCAGGTACAGTAGGAGATTAACAAAAACTAATAATAAAATAGAACAGCTATAACAATATGATATAATCAAAGTTACCATAGATCTTAGCAACCTCAGCATATGATTTCTTTTTTTTTCTTATGGAGAACTTTTGCCTTTTTACTTAAAGGAAGCACTTTACAGCTTCTCTTCGGCATATCCAAATTGCCAGCATCACTACTCTTGCACTTTGTGATCATTATTATTGCCTGAACATAAGCGCTGTCATACCATAACAGTCCACCTGATAACTGAGACGGCTACTAAGTGACTAACAGGTGGGTAGTGTATACAGTGTGGATATCCCAGACAAAGGGATGATTCACGTCTCAGGCAGGATGGACCAAGATGGTGCAAGATTTTATCATGCTACTCCCAATGGCATGCAATTTAAAACTTATGAATTGTTTATTTCTGGAACTTTGCATTTACTATTTTCACATGGTGGTTTACCATGGGTAACAAACTGTGGAAAGCAAAACCACGGATGAGAGGAGACTATTGTATTTTGAATTCTCTTACCTGGTGAATTGGAGATCTTCACATCCTTGGGTTTAGTTACCAGATTATCGTGATCTTTTGGTACTGTCATGTTTTCTTGATTTTTCATGTTCCTTGGAGATTTAAGTGCTGTATTTGCACATGAAATAGCAGTTTTTACTAACTGCCTTCAAGGGAGACATACCCTTCTGTCAGCCCTGCTAGAGATTCTGAGGCTTTCTTAGACCGTCTACAGATACACTTGCTCTATGCTTCTTGCTCCCTCTTGTGGCAGAAATCTTAAGCTTTTATGCTTTGAATCCTGTAACACACTGGACTGAATGGTGAAAGCCTCTCTTGTTTCCCAAAGGTGGCACTATTGCTCAAGTTTGTGAACTCTCCCTGGCCTGCAGAGTCAACCAACTTTCTACACGTACTCACCAGCTGTCCGCCAAAGCCTGCTTGTGCCACCACTGGGAGCACTTACAGAAAGCTGGCCACAGAGTGGAGAGTGTATGTAGGTAATGCATGCAGAGCGCTGGGGTTGCCTGTCAGCCAGTTGGGGGGATCTGCACATGAGGCATTCCTAGAAGCTTGTGCATGCATTTGCTGGAATTCACCCACGTCCCTTTAATGCCCTCCAAGAGTTCTATCTGCCTGTCTCCCAGACTATTTCCACCTCCTAGTCATGAAGCTCCCAATTTAGTATTCTGGATGGGGCAAGAAAGAAATGAGCCCCTTTGGCAGCATCCCACACCACTGGGGAAGCCAGGTGCTCATTCACACATTCTGCTCTCCACAGGATAAATCGCAGGCTGAGGAAGGTATTTCTTGGCCCTGAGCTCTGCCGCCTTTGGGGATGTGTGACGTAAGTAATGTCAAACTCTTCCTCTTACCCTTTTCAATGCATGCAAACTCATATTTTTTCTTGCTCCAAAAAAGGTGCTGGAACTTCTCTAGAAACCTGGACTTCCACAAAGGCTCTCTTGTCTGTGACTGAGTCAGTGTTCTCCAGGGGCTCCCAGCCTGTAGCTAAGAGGGGCTGGAGCCAGTTCATGGGCCACTGCAGGGTCCACAGCCAGGAGTGGAGTATGTCTGCCTCTTACCCTACACAAAGGTGGGTGAGACTCCTCCCTGATCCTTTCGTGTATGGTGCTGGGTCCTACAGCTCCCTCAAAGGCACTTTTGTCCAGGGACGGACGCTGAATTTTTTTGTTGTGGGGGGATCAAACAAGAGACATCTTACGTCACCATGATACTGACATCACCCTCATTTTTATTTTTTATGTAATCCAATTTATGCATCTTTTCTTTTATGGTTTCCTTATTTTTCCAACAAATATTAGCAAGAATATATTATTTCCCAAGTATTGGGGATATCACTAAGAACAGAAAAAAGTCCCACGGGGAAAGATACAGTGAAGATACATGCAAATAAATACACGTATAAAATAAAGGTCAATGAAGAAAAATTAATCGGGCTAAGGAAAAGAAGTGTGACTCTGGTGTGAGTGAAGGGCTGCATTTTAGACAGTTATGCTCACCATTGAGGAAATGATATTCAAAGAGAAACCTAAATTATATAAAAGAAGAATAAAGATGCATATCCAGAGGAAGTGAGTTGCTCAAGAGTGAACAAGAAGAGTAAGTGCCCTGAAGTAGGAATGTGGTTGGGATGTTCTAGCAAGTACAGGAAGGCCAATGTGGCTGGAAGGATGTAGAAGAGTGGTAGGAAATAAGGTCAGAAATAAAATTATGGGTCAGAGTACATTGGGCATTGTAGGCCAGGGTGGGGGGGATCTTGATTTGACCATTTTTTGTCTTGTTTGAGAAATACTTACCTCCCTAAAATCAATGTTTTTCTCAGACATTGGCAAAATATGGCCCATGGGCCATATTTGGACCGCTGCCTGTTTTTAAAGAACATTTTGTTGGAATATAGCCACACTTACTCAGTTACATATTTTCTATGGCTGTTTTCATACTACAATGGCAGAGTTGAGGAACTGCAACAGAGATCATAAGGTCAGAAAAGTCTAAAATATTATTTGGTCCTTTACAGAAAAAGTTTGCTTATCCTTGTCCTATATTTCCTTCAAGAAGTGTCTAATTGAAGATGACAAATATTAAATAGAAGTTTCACTTTATTGAGAAACTCTGGCACTTGTAGACTTTAAAATTATTGATGACTTTACTCTTTCTAGAATTTATTGTTTGTGTATAGTATAATATAGGGATCAAATTTTTTTCTATATAAATGAATATTGTGTTAGCACCTTCACTGGACAGTTCATTCTTTTCCCACTGGTTTCTTTTTTCTTTCTTTTTTTTGCTTGAGGAAGACAAGCCTTGAACTAACATCTGTGCCAATCTTCCTCTATTTTATACGTGGGTCATTGCCACAGTATGGTTGATGAGTGGTAAAGGTACAGGCCTGGGATCGGAACCTGCGAACCCAGGCTGCCAAAGTGGAGTACATTGCACTTAACCACCAGGCTATGGGGCCAGCCATCTCATTGCTTTTTAATGTCACATCTTTCATATTACCAAATTCCCATACATGCATGGATTTATATCTGAACTGTCCATTATGTTCAAATGAAATACCCACGTGCCAATGAAATACTGCCTTAATATCTATATCTTTATAATTACTATATTCCCTTATTGTGTTCTTATTAAAAATTGTCAGCTTTCCTAGACTCAGTGAATTTTTATATACATTTTTGGGATCAATTTGTCAAGTTCCAAACGAAAAAAAGTTGAACATTTGTTTGGCTTTTCATTCAATTTACATATTAAGTAGGAAAAAACATGATATCTTTACAACACTGAGTTTCCCTATCCATGAACATAAGTTTCCTAATATTTGCAGTTTATGTTTTTGTTTAAATCATGAATGGATGTTGAATTGCTTAATGCTTTTTCTGTATCTGTACAAATAGTCATATGGGGTTTCTTCTTGACTCTGTTGATATTGTGAGTTATAATGATTGTTTTCAATGTTGAACCAACTTTACCTTCCTGGGATAAAACCCACTTGGTCGTGATAAATTATCCTTTTTATATGTTGCTGGATTCAATTTCCCAATATTTTGATAGGACTTTTGCACGTGTTCGGAAGTTTTGTTGGACCATTCTGTTCTTGTAATTTCTTTGTCTGGATTGGTATAGAGTAGTGTTGGCCTTATAAAATGAGACAGAAATACTTCTTTCTCTATATTTTTCCAAAGAAATTTTTATGAAATTGTTATCACTTTATTATTTTTCCTTAAATATTTGGGAGAATTTTACAGTGGAGTGATCTGGTCCTAAAGTTTTCCTTATTAGAATGTTTGTTTTAAATAGATTTTTATTTTTTAGAACAGTTTTAGGTTCACAGCAAAATTGAGTGGAAGGTACAGAGATTTCCCATAAACCTCCTGCCCCTACACATGCATAGCCTCCCCCATTATTAAGATCCTCCACCAGAATGGTACATGTGTTATGATTAATGCACATATATTGACACATCATTATCAACCAAAGCCCACAGTTTACATTACAGCTTACTCTAGGTGTTGTGCATTCTATGGGTTAGGACAAATGTATAACATGTAGCCACCATTATAGGATCATACAGAATAATTTCATTGCCCTAAACTTCATCCTCCTTTCCATCTAACTCCTGGCAACCAGTGATCTTCTTACTGTCTCCATAGTTTTGCCTTTTTCAGAATGTTGCATAGTTGGAATCATACAGTATGAGCTTTTTTCAGATTGGCTTCTTCCACTTAGTAATATGCATTTAAGATTCCTCCATGTCTTTCCATAGCTTGATAGCTCATTTCCTTTTAGCACTGAATAATATTCCATTGTCTGAAGGTAAAACAGTTTATTTATCCTACTGAAGGACAGGTTACTGGTTGGTTACTTCCAAGTTTTGGCAATTATGAATAAAGCTGCTACAAACATGTGTGTGCAGACTTTTCTGTGGCATAAGTTTTCAACTCTTGAGTAAATACCAAGCAGCATAATTGCTGAATAGTCTGGTAAGAGTGTGTTTAGTTTCGCAAGAAACTGCTGTACTGTCTTCCGAAGTAACTGTACCATTTTGATTTCTCACCAGCAATGAATGAGTTCTGTTGCTCCACATCCTCTGCATGTGGTGGTGTCAGTGTTCCAGATTTTGGCCGTTCTAATAGGTGTGTAGTGGTATCTCACTGTTGTTTTAATTTGTATTTCCCTAATAATATATGATGTAGAACATCTTTTCATATGCCTATTTGCCATCTGTATATCTTCTTTTGTGAGGTATCTGTTAAAGTCTTTGGCCTTCTTAAAACCAAGTTGGGTCCAGCCGTGTTCAGTCTACTAATAAGCCCATCAAAGCCATTCTTCATTTCTGTGACAGTGTTTTTGATCTCTAGCATTTCTTTTTGGTCCTGTCTTAGGGTTTCCACCTCTCCACTTATATTGCCTATCTGTTCTTGCACGCTATCTACTTTATCCATTAGACCCCTCAGCATATTAATCATAGTTGTTTTAAATTCCTCATCTTATAGTTCCAACATCCTTGTCATATCTGAGTCTGGTTCTAATGCTTGCTGTCTCTTTCAACTGTGTTTTTTGCCTTTAGGATGTCTTGTAATTTTTTTTTTTTTTTTTTTGGATAGCTGGCTATGATGTCCTGGGTAAAAGTAACTGCTATAAATAGGCCTTTAGTAATCTGGTGGTAAGGTGTATGGGGAGGGGAAGTGTTCTATAGTCCTATGATTAGGTCTCAGTCTTTTAGTGAGCTTGTGCCTCTGGACTGCGAACATCATATGTGCTATGGCTAGAGTGGGCTGGAGTTGGGTATTTCTCTTCCCCCAGGTCAGTTACGCTCTGATAAAACCTCAGCAGGTTAGGCTATGGTTAAATAGCTTCTCCTTAGGGCCAACGTTGCTAAGAAGAACAGAACACTCTGGTGCATTTCAAAATGGTTACTTCACCTCTCCTGCTGCCAGAAGCACGAGGGGATTTTTCTCCAATATTCACTGTGAGAACCTGGTTGAGTTTCTGGAGGTAAAACTCACAAAGATGTGGAGACCCCCTCTATAATTAAGTCTCCTTGGAGTGTTTTGACTCTTAAACGTGTCTGCATTGAGCCTCCAGCAATTCATCAATTATGGTTTAGGTTTTCCTACCCTGGTACTGGTTCCCAGGGAGGTTTTCTGCTCTGGTAAGTTGTGATTCTCTGCATTTGCCTATCTTTCCCTCCAATCTTGGGGCCACAGTTTGCCCTGCGACCTTAGTTCTCATACAGATCCAGGAAGAGTTGTTAATTTTTCAATTTGTTCAGATTTTTACTTGTTGTTAGGACAGAGGGGCTTTCCATTTCCTCTAAGTTACCAAATTTATTGACACGTACTTGTTCATACTATTCCCTTATTATCCTGTTAAAGCCAGGTATATTTTCCTGCTACTTACTTTTTAAAAAATTATAGTAAAATACACATCACATTTACCATTTTAACCAATTTTAAGCATACAGTTCAGTGGCATTAAGTACATTCACATTGTTTTGTAACTATCACCACTATCTCCAGAATTTTTCACCTTCCCAAATTGAAAGCCTATACTCATTAAACAACAAACACTCCCCATTCCTCCCTACACCCAGCCTCTGGCAATCACCATTCTACTTTCTGTCTCTATAAATTTCACTACACTAGGTACCCCATAAAATTGGAATCATACAATATTTGTCCTTTTGTGACTGGCTCATTTCACTTAGCAAAATGTCTTCAAGATTCAGCCATGTTGTAGCACGGGTTAGAATCTCCTGTTTTAAAGTTGAATAATATCCCTTTGTATGTATATACCACATTTTGCTTATCTATTCATCTGTTGATGGACACGTAGACTGTTTCTACTTTCTGGCTATTGTGAAAAATGCTGCAATGAATGTGTGTAAAAGTATCTGAATCCCTGATTTCAATTCTTTTGAATATACACTACAATAGTCTGAATGTTTGTGTCCCCCAAAATTTGCATGTTGAAAACCTAATGTCCAAGTTGATGGTAGTAGGAGGTGGGGCCTTTGGGAGGTGATTAGGTCATGATGACAGAGCCCTTATGAATGGGATTAGTGCCTTTATAAAAGAGACCCCAGAGAGATCCCTTGCCTCTTCCATCTTGAGAGGATACAATGAAAACTCTGCAACCTGGAAAAGGGCCCTCACACAACCATGCTGGCATCCTGATCTCAGACAAACAACCTCTGGAACTGTGAGAAATAAATTTCTGTTGTTTACAAGCCACCTAGTCTGTGGTATTTTGTTATAGCAGTCCAAACTAACTAAGACATACACCCAGAAGTGAAATTGCTAGATACAGTAATTCTTGTTTAAGTTTTTTGAGGAACTGCCATACTGTTATTCTTACTGGCTGCACCATTTTACATTCCCACCATCAGTGCACAAGGCTTTCAACTTTTCCACATTCTCACTAACACTTATTATTTTCTGTTGTTTTTAAGTAGCCATCCTATTGCATGTAGGTGGCATCTCATTATAATCCAGTGTAAGTCTAATTGCTATTCATTTGTAGGTACTCAGAATTCACTGTGGTTGCTTTTAAGATTTCTTTGTTTTGGCATTCTGTGATTTCCCTATGACACGATTAGGCACAGATGTCTTAATTATCATTTCAGGATTCCTTATGTGTCTTGTATTTTAGGATTTATGTCTTTCGATAATCATGAAAAATCATCAACTATTATGTATTCAGATTGGCATTTTCCTTCATTCTTTCTGTTAGCTCTTTGTACTACTATTGCATGACTCTGCATATCTCTCACTCTAAGATTCGTGTCTCCTACTTCCTCCTTTGTATTTTTAATCTTTGTGTCTCTATGCTGGAATCTTGGTAACTTTTTCAGAGTTATAGTCCAGTTATCCAATCATTTCTTCAGTAAAATCTAATCTGCTATTTAATGAAACCATTGCATTTTTAAATTTTCAAGTCAGACTTTTCATTTCTAGAAATTTTACTTTGACTCTTTTCAAATCAACTTTTCCCTGTGGTAGTTTCTTTTCCTTTTAAAATTATTTCCATTTTTCTTTTATGAATTTAATCATTTAAAGCATATTTACTTTATAGTCTATATAAAATATTTGTATCACACAAAGTCTTTGAGGTTTTGGGTTTTTTCATTGTATCTATTGGCATTAAGGTATATTTTTTCATACCTTTTGTAATTTTTTATTTCAAGCTCATTTTAAGAAAGGTTTTATAGGGAAAATCTTGTTGACCATGGTATGAGGGTGGATTTCTTGAACACTAGAGTTACTACAATCCTGGTACTAACTTTTGGTTTGTGGGTTCCTGGTTCATGCAAAAAGTACAAACATGAACTGTAACTCATGTGAATATCAGTCCACAGCCATGAATTTTCAAAGAAGACATTTCACTCATGGTCTCAGAGCCCATGACTATACAGATAAACTTCCTTTTACCTACTTGTGCTAATGAGACATTTTTCTGGTTTACCATTTCACTAAGGGTGAAGTTATTCAAGGGTCCTGCTTTTACATGGGTTTTCACTTAAATCTTAAGGTTAAAGAATAGTACAGGAGACCGTTTGGTAAAATATGTACAGAAAAGATCTCTGGAAAAAACATTAATATGGTTTTACACACACACAGACAGAAACAGTGGCAGGATTCTAAATTTAGAGAATGTAAACACATATATTCCAGATTTATCTGTTTTTTCATTATACTTATCACTCACCTTTAAGAGTTTTCACACCATCCATCAAGCTATTCTGATACAGTTTTCCATGAGCTATAAGAAAGACATACATCAGACTACACCAATGAGAGACTAAGTTAGGCATTACCAAAACTTAATTTTGGAAAGACAGGCATCATATTTTACCCCATAAAAGGTCTAACTTAATTTTATGTAATCAAAACACAATAACAAGTAGAAAAAATTCTGAATATGGCTCCCAGGCACCTGAGGAAGTTATTGTTGGCCCTCTACAATGCTGAAACACACACTTCTTAATTCTCTATGCCACCCTTTCATTTCTCCGTTTTTCCCTTTTTACTTTCCCGTATTTCCCTGCTTAGTCTTCAGGATGCCTTCTGACTGGAATCAAAAGTAAGATACTTCCTTGTCCTAAAATCAGGTTAGTGATTGAAGGGACAGGTGATTCTACAAATGAAGTGACACGGTTGGGATTACTTCTCAAGGTAGGACTGCATGATTCCTTCTAAATCCTCTTTTCTTTATCAAATGGAAATAATTTTGGAAGTTCTCAAAAAATAAACACAATTCTAAGTTCCTTAAAGGCTGCATTGTTATTTTAAATCCTCACCATCAGCTGGCAGATATTTCTGTAACTCCAAGCATTCCTTATCTGTGAGCTCTATCCCAATTTTTTCCAGAGTATTTTCAATATCACTGACATTAATTTCTCCTCCTTCAAAGAAAGAAATGTTAGTAGATGAGACTTTTGAAATGACCTAAAATCTCCCAAATATTAAAAACAAAATCATTTGTCTATTTGGAGGCAGATTCAACAGCTAGGAACAAAGTAGAATGAGATCTTTATACTAACAGCCATCATGGAAGTAGAATTTTTCCCTTAATCCAAAAAATTCAGTATCTATAATTATGGAGTAAAGCAATTAAAACAAGATGTAAGCGGTTTGAGGGATTCCAAGTTATTTAAAATATCATAGATAGGTGACCCAAATTCAGTATCTGTTACCCCTTATTCATGAGTGTTGTATATTTAGTTTTACTTCATTACTTAGTGTTAATTCAGTGTAACGTTCATTTGCTTTTGGGAACATTTAGTTCTATTATAGAAGTTAAGTAAGTTTATATTAAACATTTAAATCTTTTAAGATGTTTTCAATATAGATGAGTAGTTTTTAAGTAGAGGATATCTAAGTTATATAGAAAGGAACGGAAGAACTAAGCAGTACCTAATATTCATGAGGCATTAAATATACATAAAGCATCTGTTCACTAAATATACCTGTTAAACTAAATATATAAGAAGTTCTAAATAATTATGACACACTAAAATTGCTTAAGGCACTAAAAGAGGCACTAAAAATTCAGGATATGGCAAATATTCATGAGACTCCTTATTCAAATGAATTTAATTTGGCCACCCATTGGTAACACACATTTAGGCCTCATGTGTCCTTTGCCCAAGAAACAGAAAACCTATGGCTCTTCAGTAACCTTACTGGCAAGCTACATCTATTAGCTAGATGAACTTGTTCCCTATGTCTCTCTGAAAGAGCAAGTTTGTGTCACTGGCTAGAGCACTTATCATCTGTGGGCCCATTTGCTTGAACCTCAACTCTGGTCCTTGTAACCACATCATCAACAAGGAAGACTAATGCAGCAGAGAGACACAAAACTTATTATGCACATTGTGTACCCTAGATTCATGAAGTGTGGTCCTTCCATTCACCCAACCCTAAATTTGTTAATTTATTCCATATTTTCCCTTTTGCTTCTTGTTGTGTGTTTTAAAATGATTCATTGGGGCCAGCCCCATGGCCGAGGGGTTAAGTTCGTGCACTCCACTTCGGCGGCCCAGGGTTTCGCGGGTTCAGATCCGGGTGTGGACATGGTACTGCTCATCAAGCCATGCTGAGGTGGCATCCCACATAGCACAACCAGAAGGACCTATAACTAGAATATACAACTATGTACTGGGGGGCTTTGGAGAGAAGAAGAAGAAGAAAAAGGAAGAAGATTGGTAACAGATGTTAGCTCAAGTACCGATCTTTAAAAAAAAAATGATTTGCTAAACTGTGTGATTGAAGCATTTTAACTGGGTCCATGAGCCTTTCTGTTCTGTGAACTATGGGCTAGTTTGCCTGGTAGTGTACTTGGAGACTGAAAGTGGTAAAAGTTAGAGAGTAAATTAACAAAAATATATTTTATATTTTATAGAACAGAGCCTATGCTACGCAATGATGGAATTAAATTCATCTTAATAAGATGAGCAAGTATTGATTTGTCTAAGGTTGTAAGATACCCAGGGAATGTTCCAGACAGACACTTCTTAGCCCCACTCGAATGTTCTCAGATTAATATCTTTAACTTTTCCTTATTTGGTTTGAGAATTAGTTTAGTCCTAATTCAGAATTTACTAAACGCTAAAGTTTGTCTCTAGCCCATCAAGGGAGATGAGAAGTCTGGGAACATAGTCCTTGGACAATGGAGTCTGGTTTAGGAATGTGAGGTGTAAGCAGAAGCATAAGTGGGCAGGTAGGCATTCAGGCATTCCGCACATTCAGGAAATGTGTGGCTTCATGGTCATTTTCCCTTCTGGGGCGTCTGGAGGACTTTTCCAAGTTTATCTGGTATAGGAAATAGGTCCCACATTTCTCATTCCTCCCTTATCCCTACTTATTAAATGTCCTTAGAAAAGGTGGTGGGGTGGGGACAGAAATTGTTTTTAATAATTTCCCACTTTTGGCTATGGCTTTCTTTCCTCTCTTAATTTTTTTCAATTTTCCTGTGTTAAAGTTTATTCTATTCTATGTATCCTATTCCCTTCTCTCCACAGCATTCTCTTTCTCTAATTCTGTCCAAGTCTAATAGTGGACCTGGCCATACTCTCAACTGAAACAAAGTTGCTGAAAATGTCAAGCGGCAAAACATGTTTACTTTCAGTCTGAGTTATCTTTAATGTTTTCTGTATTAATGGCAAATAAGGGTTTTCAGAGATTCTTTTACAGAAGCCTATGTTCTCCAGATGTCCTGAGCAATTCAAATATATTTTAAATACTCACCATCAGCTGGTGAACTGTGTGTCAGATCATTAATTTCCTTTTCTGTAAGGTTCATCCCCATGTTTTGCAAAAGAGTATTCACTTTATTGACATCAATTACCCCTCCTTGTGAAAAAGAATATGAGAAAAACTTATTAACTCTGAAATTTGACCATTGATATTACTTCTATCAG
Organism: Equus quagga; assembly: GCF_021613505.1. Taxonomy (NCBI): domain Eukaryota; kingdom Metazoa; phylum Chordata; class Mammalia; order Perissodactyla; family Equidae; genus Equus; species Equus quagga. Next base: position 99,547,911 of record NC_060277.1, on the reverse strand, counting down.
TAAGCAGTATTATGATTATCAGTCTTATGAGGAAGACCAAGATTTAATAAAGTCCGTTCAAATATATTGAAGGGGTCAATAAGAGTGTTAGAATTGAAATATTCTAGGTGGTTGAGCAATTTCTCAATCATTTACAGCAAATGGAAAAATAAATCAAAATACGGCTAACAATGAGTAGAGTTTATTTTTGTTTTCTGAACTCCCAGATTAGATACCTCAACTCCTGACAAAAATCTGTAATCAAATTAATCAAATTTTCTTTCCATTTATTTTATGTTATTCAGACCAAACTTCCTGCTGAAAACAACTGAAATCTTGGACAAAATATAAAAAGCACCTCCTTGAAAGCACTGAAGAGTTGATAAGAGAGTGAGAAATTACTAATCCAAAATCTAATGAAAAGTAGGAACCTGGGGGGATGCAGAACACTCTTACTGTTTTTGTTCAAGTGATATTTGTTGAATCTGGACTTGAACTTTAATGTTGATGGCCTCATGGAGTGTAGGTGAACAGTCAAAGACCTGGATCTGTCCAAAAGGAGATCCTCTTCCCATAAGGCTGGGAACCTAAAAAGCTAAACCTTCAGGATAAGAGGAGATAAGAGGTAAACCCAGCTCACCCCATCCACAACCCAAGGGGACTATAAGTGGTGGTGAGAAGTTGCCCCGGGGCAGAGAAAGCAGAGGGGAAATCATCCCTGAGATGTTGAGTATAAGCAGGCCCTTGCACAGATTTTCAGCTCAAGTTTACCTCACTGGGATGGATCACAAAATCTCACTCATTTTGCACTGATCCTGTCCAAGTGCCAGCAGAAGACAAGGCAAGTATTCCTTAGCAATGTGCTTCCATTCCTGGCCTCAAAGACTTCTTTCAATAATTTTCCAAGGAAAATTGCTCATAGTCAAAAGAATCAAACATATAGTAAAACAAGATACTTGAGAGAGAATAAGCAGAAATAATAGGCAGCAGCAGCAACATACTCAAAAAAACTTCAGATTTAGGAATTATCAGGCACAAATTACAAAACTATTGTGTTTACTATGTTTAAAGAAATGGAAAGTAAACTAGAAAATACCTGCAAGAAGCAATAAAAAATGACCCAGTATAGCTGAAGAAGAAAAAAAATTAGAAATGAAAAGAAGAAGGGGAAGGGGAGGAAGGAAACAAACAGCCATATCAGAACATGAAGGGCACCCTGAGCTATACAGACCAGTGAATCTAGGGCCACAGGCGAATCCCTTGGGGCAACCTGTGGCCTAGCACCAGGCAGAGGTGCTGCCTCTCTTTCCTGAGCTTCTTAGTGGGCAGCTCATGATGTCTGTGGAACACTTTGACTGGCGCACACCTACTGAGGCATCTATGGCATTCTCTGCACCCATGGAGGCCTGAGCTACAGCCAAGTGGGTACATCATCACATTGTCTAATCTTGACTCAGAATAATTCAGATCCACATTGAATGTGAAAGATTTTGATGTTCAATCTAAATTTGAACTGATAGTCAATACTTCTCTACCAAAGAAAACAAGAATTGTGTACTATACGCCTTCATATTTCTTCATCTTGGAATTTTCACTTGGCATGATAATAAGCAGTTACATGTGATAAGTCCTCTGACCACCTAAGTGGTTTCCAAACCTTAAGAAATCAATCATTTTCTCACTAGGGAATATGCTACACAGCAAATGAAAGATTAAAAAAACCCAAAACAAATACCCTACTACTAAAAGTCACACAAAAAAGACATTTACATAAAAAACAGCCAGATCTGGGGTGGATGGGGGAATCCATCTGTGTGTGTGTATGGGGGGGAGGGTAGTGAAGGGTTAGATGTACCTATGTTAAAACATTATAAAGCTGTTATACTGAAAGCAATTTAATATCAATGCACGAATAAGCAGACCAACAGATTAGAATATGAATTCCAAAAATAGACAAGTATATATAGAAATCAAGTATACAGTTAAGATGGCATCTCAAATTTTAGGGAGAGGTAAAAGACTTTTAAATAAATAATTTGGGGCAACTGCATAGCCATTTTCAAGAAGGAAAAATAGGTCTTTATTTCCTGATGGAATGCAATGTGACATACACCATATCACTTATGAAATATTCTTGTCAAAAATGTTGAAACTAAAAATAATTAAGCCATTAGAGTTAACTTCTAGTTTATAGAGAATACACGGCATACAGAAACAAGATAAATGAGAAAACCGACAAATTTAGTATATGGGAAATTCTACAAGACAACTGGCAACGGACAGTTTCCTCAACAAATCAGAGCCTGAAAAAAAGAGGAGGAGGGTGGAGGAAAAGCTGTAGATTACATGAGATTTAAGCATCATAACGGATGCAATGTGTAAACCTTGTTTGGCTGTTTATTTGATTAAACTAACTATAAAAAATATTTTAGAGCTAAGTGGGGAAATTTAAAATTAAAGTATATAATGCAACTGCAGTTATGTAAAAAATGGTCCATATTTTTAAGAGATGCATACTGAAGTATGGAGGGACAAAATGAAATGGGATCTGCTCTGAACAATTTCAGTAAGAAAAATAAAAATAAAGGAAAAGAAGCAAGTGTGACAAAATCTTCAAATTGTTGAACCTAGGTGATGGGTATATGTTAGTGCACTATATTATTATTTTTTTTTTTTTTGAGGAAGATTAGCCCTGAGCTAACATCTGTTGCCAATCCTCCTCTTTTTGCTGAGGAAGACTGGCCCTGAGCTAACATCCGTGCCCATCTTCCTCTACTTTATATGTGGGATGCCTACCACAGCATGGCTTGCCAAGCAGTGCCATGTCCGCACCAGGATCCGAACCAGCGAACCCCGGGCTGCCAAAGAGGAATGTGCGTACTTAACTACTGTGCCACCGGGCCAGCCCCATAAATTATTTTTTCTGCTTTGATGTATATTTGGAAACATTTATAATAGCCAAAAGGTGGAAAGAACACAAATGACCATCAACTGATGAATGTATAAACAAAATTACTGAACATGCTATTGGCATTTTCTTGCGGAAGAATTCTTCAGTTGTGTTGAAAAGTCCCATGAATTGTAAGGCACTTAGTATCCCTGACACTTAGGGAATTTAATGCTAATGGTACCCACTCTTACAATCACTTGTGACAATCAAATACGCCCTAACATACTTCTAAAGCCCCATGTAGCTGCTTTGGTCAAGTACCACAATGATTGTTCTGATCAATGATGTCTGAGGGGCAGTCATAGAAATGTTCTACAGAAATTCAAATATACCAACTCAATATTTGGGTGAGAAAATTGGTCTGAAGATATAAATCTGAACATTTTCAGGATATAGGGATGGTGGGGGTGAAAAGAAGTTTTTCTAGAGAAAGTGTTCAATGAAACAATGAACTGAAGACAGAACTTTATTCTGCTCCCTGGGATTTATAAAATGAAGAAATAGGACTTTTACATGAGGAATTAATTCTTTCTTAAGATCTATAAAATATCTTTTGGGTACCAATGTCACTAGTTGTAGAAATTATCATATTCATGTTCACAAGCGCAAACTTTCTTCAAAGGCACAGTCATTTCTAAAATACTCACCAGCAAGTAGCAGGTTTTCTGTCAGTTTTTCCTGTTCCTTTTCTGTGAGCTTAATTCTCATTTCTCCCAGAATGCTGTCCAAATTACTCACACTAATGTTCCCTCCTTAGAAAAGCAAAAGAGATGAATAATGACCAAAATGGAATGTTTCCAAAATATTAAAAATATATTCATTTCTGTGTATTATTAATTTAATTAAACTGTATTGCTGATATGAAAAAAGAGGAAATATAATTCACATCTTTGAAGTATCATTTAACATTTTTAATGGGACTATGAGACTAATTTGACTCTTCTAATTGTTCAGAAAAATTCAATACGATGGATAAAACTAGAACCTATTTCCTTTTACCTTAGCTAGGGGACAACCTGAGATAGCAAAATGTGCCTAAGGTAGTTTAGCACTTAAAACTGCAGCCCACAGAGCTCATTCTTCCAAACAATAATGAGGAGTCATTCTCATTTGCTTGAACTCCCAGATCATTTCTGCTGAGTAGTTGCTAATCCTTCATCTCAATGTTCACTGCATATACCTAGATTTGACTTTTAAAATATTTTCATCTCGGGGGCTGGCCCCCTTGCCGGGTGGTTAAGTTCGCGCGCTCCGCTGCAGGCGACCCAGTGTTTCGTTGGTTCGAATCCTGGGCGTGGACATGGCACTGCTCATCAAACCACGCTGAGGCAGCGTCCCACATGCCACAACTAGAAGGACCCACAACGAAGAATAGACAAATATGCACTGGGGGGCTTTGGGGAGAAAAAGGAAAAAAAATAAAATCTTAAAAAAAAAAATTTTCATCTTATTTCCACTCTCCTTGTCCCCAATTTGTTTTCTTTTCTGTGACTCTTCCCTGTCCTTTTGAGGTCTTTGGAAACATCAACATTGCTTGTGATTCATAGTGAAAGAAGTTGCTGAGGGGCCGGCCCAGTGGTGCAGTGATTAAGTGCGTAGGTTCCACTTTGGCGGCCTGGGGTCCACCAGTTTGGATCCCAGGTGCGGACATGGCACTGCTCATCAAGCCATGCTGTAGCAGGCGTCCACATATAAAGTAGAGGAAGATGGGCACAGATGTTAGCTCAGGGCTAGTCGTCCCCAGCAAAAAAAAAAAAAAAAAAGTTGCTGATATAACAAACAATATTTTAAGTTTTTAAGACAGCGTTTATTTCTATCTAGAGCTGTCTTCTGTGCATTTTTTAAATGTCTTCTTAGTGCCAAATTAGTAGCTTTAGAGATTCTTTTCATCACTTCATAAGTCGAAGACCTCCTGAGTGGCTAAATGCTATACTAAGTGTCCAGTTCTTAATTTTCAAGTTCTTTCTCAGACTTTTAAGTTCCTTTTTTGTGAGAGTCAACCTCATGTTTTCCAGAAGAGTGTATAATTTATTGATATCAATCATCTGCTCACCTTTAGGAAATTGAGAGGAATAAAGCCAAATTTTAGTGACTCTTACATGTGACCAAAACTATTAATTCCTGTATAATACAGTTATAAGTTTTAGCACAAAGACCATGGCTAAATATGGTCTGTTCAAATGTTTAAAGATGTTCAATAATAGAGTTAGGATCAAGTCCCTTCCCTTGACCAGTCCACATAGCAGAAAGTTTTAAAGGAAAGTGAGGAACTGCTGAGTGAAATACAGCAGTGGGGATAATAAATTTCATACTTCTATCCAGTAAGTATGCTTTTTTGTTGATGACATCTAGATAAATTTTTCTTTTTCTGAGTAAATTTCCTTAGCAATTACTAATTTTTTATTAATCACTCTTCAGACTAGACTTTATTTTCTTCTTTGCTATAAATTGCAAATTTTCAATAAATTATTAAACTTCTCCCCTAAGATATAACATAGATTATCTGCAAAAGTACAGATGGATTATAAGAAGTATAAACATGCCATCAGAATGGTTTAAGGATGGCAGGTATCAAAATTTACTATCTTCTGTCTTTTGCTCATCTTTAAAGGTCTTCATACCATCCATCACCCTACTATGATAGATCTATCAGCTTTAAGAAAGATACAAATCAAAATCTCACCAAGGTGATATAAAGATTCATTAAGGCAGTATAGAAGGCATCATTTCACAAAGTCAGACTTTATACTTCCATACAAAGTACAAATTTACTCCCAATAATTTTTTTAAAAATATGAAATGGAGAAAATTCCTAATAAGCTGGCAGTTTAGGCAGTGATTGCTGGGACTCCAGCATGCAGAACCACCTCTCACCACCACCATCTCCCATTTATTCTTTGTAATTTCTCATTTATTTCCACTTTAATACTTTTCAATGCCTTCCTTTTTCTCTTTTTAAAGTTTAGGACTCACAGTGGATTCAACAATAATAGCCAGCATTTCTCATCCATGGTCACAGAATTTCTGACTATAGTCAACTGATTCCCAAACTAAAAATGAGGTGACACAGTATTTCTTCTTGAGATAAAACAGTAACACCTTTTAAATGTTTTTTTGAACAATCTTTCTTTTTCACTTAGATAGGAAATAGCATTGTTATAGAAATTATTACCATCAGTTGGCAGATTGTTCACCAACTCCCAGTGTTTCTCATCTTTGAGTTCTATTCCCATGTTTCCTGGAACTTTTTTCATGTTATTGAAAACAACCTCTCCTCCTTTAAAGCAAAAGAAATAGAGAGTTCCGGCATTATTGTGAATGATGTCATGATTACATAGAATTTTTTTTAAAAAGTCTTTGCAGCATTTACATCCACCTGCTGGGCGAACAGAAACCTGACCTAACAAATAGGCCATTGTGCCTTCAGACAAAGACTTTCTTGTTAATACTAGTATAATCTCTGAATGATGGTCAAGGCAACAGAACATGCAATTATGAGTATAAACTTTGTAGTAAATTAGGATAATATAGATTGCTGATATAAATAGTCTTATCAGCAGATACTTGCTTTATTTTGACCTCTAACTTTATCAAAACTTTCCTTCACCATTTACTGTGCTAACTAGAATTTAGCTTTCCTACCATAAGATATGCTAATTATTGGGCAAAGATTCTAGATAGTAACTTTGGAAACCACAAAGAGTACTGAAATTTCATTGCTAAAATTTTGATAATACACTATCTAACTCTAAGCATTTACACGTAAACATTTTTTAAAGAAGTGTGGGGATAGCAGTTTTTTTTAAAAAGTGTATACACTCATGATGTGGAAAGAGCATTAAATTATAAGTTAACAAAAAGAATTCGGTTCTTAGATTTCTAGTAGCATCTTACTCTTAGGTGTTACTCTGAGATGTTACCTGTAACAGCTTTTACTCCATTCATTAAGATACTGACATCAACCTTCCCATTAGCTATAATAAAAGACTTAGTTGAGATCCAAAAAAAATACAGCTTTAGAGTAAAAACATAAAGTACTTATACTGTGAAAAAACTCCAGGCAGAGTCCATTATTTCCCTTATTTTATTTGAATACATTTCCAATTCATAATTTCAGGCTTTATGGGATTCAATCTATATTAGCAAAATGGACTCTGAGTCTAGGAAAAATATTTTGTGATGCTACATTACTTCATAAACTCAATCATTTTTTTCTCTGGAAACTCACTTCTAGCAGGGACACAAAATTCACGCAGGTACCAACAGTAAAAAAACGTAAAGACCATTATTCTCACTACATGTCTTTTACTAATACACTTTCTCCTATTCTTTTAACCACTGTGTCCGTTTCAGAATGGTTGATGACTAATTATTACTCTGCCATTGCAGCAATTATTAGTTCCTTATTACTTAACAAAATTATCATTTTTTTCTTACTCTTTTCTACTAATTTCAGTTCATCTCTTGATTCATCTTTCCACATTCAAATTCTCTATTCACTTATTAATTCATACATAAAGTGAGACAGATAAAAGCCTCATAATAAAGTGTGCTAAGTGCGATGATTGAGACAACCTTCTAAGGATATAAAATAACAGAGAGAGATAACTAATGCTATAGTTACACTAGAGAACTATAGAGGTAGAAGAAGGAGGTGTAGACAGGGCTTCAAAAAGTGCTTTGTAGAAGGTGCCTTAAAGGATGTATCAGGTTATACAGTTCATATGTGCATGCCCACGTGGCAGAGTTTGGGAGGTGGAAGACAGTATTCCACTTGGATGTAACAATGTAAATATAACAGTATAAGCACTAAATGAGAAACATGATATATGTGATCCTTCACACACCATGAGGCTCAGACTGTATTATTATGAATACTCTGAGTTTAACACAAAGATTCATCCTACTTTTTATTTCTCAAAAGAAATTATAAGGATCCCTAACTTAGAAATTCAGCAGGTGATTTCCAGTTTAGCCTTTATTATATGGACCCATTTGAAGGTGATAGCAATGATGATGAAACACTTTGAGAAACAGTGGGAATATAAAGAGAATTAAGCAACAAAACTATATCTTCTATATGAATTAAATTCATAATCCAGCTATAATATAAAATTAAAAATTTCAACACAAAGTGATAAATGCAACACAATATGATGACCTGAGAAGTTCATAGAAACTTCCTGGAGAATGGACTCTCTTGCATGTTGAAAAATGAATAGGTATTGTCCAGGTAAAGTGGCAGAGCTATGGATTTTCTGGCTAGAGGGGACAGCATAAAAATAAATGGCATCAGGAAAAAACACGTCTTCTGCTTGCTGAAAAGTATAAATGGGTTGGGGTTGCTAGTATATAAACTGCAAAGCAAGGAATGATAAAATATGTTATAGATATAAGTCATTTTTGTGGATTTCTAGCCCCTGAGTCCCCGTCTAATTTGGAGAAATTCCTTGTCTTATAAGTCACGATGAGAGGCAGAGCCAATGGCCACTAAAGAAATAAAAAATGCCAGATACTTTCTCTGCCTCCCTTGTGTCTATCATCTAAATTAAATCAGACAGGATTGGTTTCTGTTGTTTGAAACCAAGAATTCATATTGATAAAGGTTGGAAAGGCAGAAGTAGTAGGATCATGGAAGACCTTTTATGCCATATTTAATACTATGGCCATTCTGGAAAGAATGGCAAGGCACTGAAGGTGTTAGGCTAGAAAGTGATATGGGCAGAATTTTGCATTAAAAACATCAGTCATAAATGCCAAGTATCTGAAATGTTGGTAGCAGCACATACAGAGATTGAAAAGTAGGACTTGTAGATTTAAGCTATGTCAGTTGAGTGAAGGATGTCTAGATGAATGGTGGTCCCTCAAACTGAGATTAAGAATATGGATACTAGAGCTAGTTAATAATTAATTGATAATTAGACATATTGATTTTTTCTCTACACTAAACCTTTATTTGGAGATAGTTGTAGATTCACATGCAACTGTAAGATATAATGCAGACAGAGATCTTCTGTACCCATGTCCCAGTTTCATCCAGTAGCAGTATTTTACAAAACTATAGTACAATATCATAACCAAGATATAGCACAGTTCCATCATCAAAAGGATCCCTCATATTGCCCTTTTATAGCCACATCTCCTTTACACCCTATACATCCTAGTCCCTAGCCCCTGGCAAGGCCATGCGGTTGGCCCCTATTTCATTCTTTTCTTACGGCTGAATAATATTCCATTGTATAGCTAGACCACATTTTGTTTGTTCACTAATCTGCTGATAGACAATTGGGTTATTTCTTCTTTTTGGCTATTGTGAATAACGCTGCAATGAATAATGGTGTACAAGTACAGTCATGCATTGCATAACACCGTTTCAGTCAATGACAGACGCATATATGATGTTAGTCCCATATGATTAGTATCACATAGCCTAGGTGTGTAGTAGGCTATACTATCTAGGTTTGTGTGCGTTTATTCTATGATTGCACAAGAACAAAACTGCATAACGACATATTTCCCAGAGCATATCCCCATTGTTAAGCAATGCATGACTGTATGAGTCCTTACTTTCAATTCTTTTGGGTATATGCCTAGGAGTTTAATTGCTGGATCATGTGGTAATTCAATGTTTAGCTTTTGGGGGAACTGCCAAAGTGTTTTCCACAGCCATGGCAACATTTTACATTTCAACCAGCATTGTATGAGGGCCCAATTTTTTCGCAACCTGGCCAATACTTGTTTTCTGTCTGTGTTTTATTATAGCCATCCTACTATGTGTGAAGTGGTATCTTGTTGTTTTGATATGCATTTTGAAATGACTAATGATACTGAGCATATTTTCATTAGTCATTTACATATTTTCTTTGTAAAAATGCCTATTCAACTAGTCATCCATTTTTAAATTGGGTTGTTTATCTTTTAGTTTTTGAGTTGTAGGAGTTCTGATATATGATTTGCAAAAATTTTCTCCTTTTCTGTAGGTTGTCTTTTCACTTTCTTGGTAATATACCTTGCTGCACTAAAGTTTTATTTATTAGCCGTCATATATATTTTTATTTTATTACAAAATATTTTAAACTTTGGGCAGGTAAAATTGTGACAGAAAACTAACTTCATACCAAAAATATACTTTCAATTACCTTATCAAGAAAATAAAAGCAATTTTCACTTACTTGCTTTTTCTAGAAGTTAATGTGATAAAAATTTAATATTGAGTATGACAGACACGTAATTAGGTACACATATAAAAGGAACATATATTGAAAGTTCAGAAACAAAAGTAAAAGCAAATAGCAATGATAAAATTTTGAAAAAATAATTCATATTTTAGTAGTGGAAAATATGATTATTAATTATATATAATATATATTTATATGTAAATATATATATACACACACAGTTATACATGATAGAAAGCCATCTCTTTAAAATGGCACAAAACACAGGACCAATAAAGGATAATTTTTATGGCATGTAATACTATAATTCTAGAGCACTTAGTTGCTTAACTGAAGGATATAAAACACTTAGGTTTGTAATATAATAAAAGGTATGCAGTATTAGTCAAGAAAGATTGTCTTCCTCAACTCACATTAACCTGTAATAATCCTACCAAAGGCTGTACAGGAAATTTCACAAAAAGAAATATTAAACAATTATTGTGTCTACTCCATGCTGACTAAGCAGCCAAAAATGGGCTTCAAAGAAAACATGGTAGGACATTAAACATTTTTGATACTTTTTTTATACTAAAAATCACTTCTTCTATAAAAACACTGTGCATTTAACCATGACTGGCAATCTCAGCACAAGAAAAATTTTGGCAAAACAGAAGGAGTCAGTTTCTGCTCATCTTATTTTCATGAATATTTCAGGAGATAGGAATATATATAAAGGAAATGTTGATGCTCAATTCACTTACAACTTATCTTACCAGCAATGTTATTAGATTTTTGAAAATTCCTGTTTAAATCTCTCTGTAAGAAAATAAAAGGTAACATTTCCATTTGTATTATGCTACATTCCTCAATTCAGCAAAAAAATACACTTTGGGGAACAAGAAAAGATTGTACAAAAGTTAGGGGCAACCTGAAAAGCTCTTGGTGAAAAACAGTTAAGTGCTCTAGGGTAATAGAAAAATATGTGCAGACTTAATTACAAATATTTACATTTCAAAACAGAATCATGAGCCAGCTATTCAGCTCCTTGGTACCAATTGATATTCTCTGTTTAGTGAGACATTGTTCTCATACCTTCCTTTTATTTTAGACATGGTTTTCTTTAGTTCTTTAAAGATATTGAAAACAGCTGATTTAAGTTCTTTGTCTAGTAAGTCCAAGGTCTGGGCTTCCTCAGGGACAGTTCCTAGTGATTGCTTTTTTAACTGTGTATGGGCCATACTTTCTTATTTGTTTGCAGGCCTCATAATTTTTTTGTTACAAACTGGACATTTTAAATAATATAATGTGGCATTTCTGGAATTTAGGTTTCCTCCATCCCCAGGGTTTGTTGTAGTTCTTGTTGGTTAATTGTTTAGTGACTTTTTAAAACTAATTCTTTGAAGTCTGTATTCTTTGTTGTATGTGGCCACTAATTCTTTGAAGTCTGTATTCTTTGCTGTATGTGCCCAGTTATCCTAGTGGTCAGTTAACAATTAGACAGTGATTTCCTTAAATGCCTGGGACCAATAAGTCTCCCAGTCCTTGTTCAGGAGCTCTGTGTGCATGTTTGGGGACGCCTTCAACATTCACCGATGATTGACAACTCTGCCTTAGCTTTCACTTTCTGCTTGCAAAGACCCTTAAAGTCAGCCAGAGGTAAGAGTACGTGGCTTTCTTGGGTCTTTCTTGAACATGCATAAAGCCCTAGGCCTGCATATGGCCTTCTAGATTCTGAGGACTATGTCAGAGCTTTACAAAGTCTGTATACACATCTCATTCTCAAGCTTTTGGGCTTTGTGGTTGGTGTGTTGTTTGCTCTAGTCACTATCTACCACCTCAGGCAGCTGTGATGTTAAAGAATTGCCTCTTATTGTTTTTGACAAATGACCCCAGGGAAAGGCTTTTTAGTATTGTGACAGCTCCAAATCAGGTGAAATACAGAGAGCGTTGTAAGTGGGGTTTTCCAAAGAACCACCACCAAACAGATGAAATAATGACAATTCTCAGGGAATAAGGCTTTGAAAGAGCTCCAGTTCCTCTTTGTTCCCTCCAGTGGCTGCCAGGGTACTCGTTTTCACTGTAAACACAGGCTGTTATTTTTCAAGATTATTATGGAGCTGAGGGCAGAGAATGAGAATAGTGCAAATTAAAACACACAAAGCTCACTATTCTTACTGAGATTAACTCATTTTTTTCTTTTTTTGTAATAAATGCTCCCCAGATTGCAGCAAACCTTTGGTTAATTTCCAGTTCTGAAAATGATAATTCTGACAATTTTTGCCAGTTTTCTCATTGTTTTTATGGAGAAGAGAATTTTTTTGGTGGTTCTTACTCTGCCATTTTCTCTGACATTCCCAGGTGAGTCTCTGAAGCTAAAAATTACCTTACATGGCAATTACTGATAGCTTCATTTAATGATTTTTACCTGATATCCCAGTGAAATTTAAAAGCATAAAGAATATAAGCAAATAAAAAATTACATGTTTTTCATTGGTTCACAACAGTACTGGAAAATGAAGGAATAATGTAATAAAGATTTCTTTTGGAAAAATACTTACCCTATTAGAAGGGTATGCAACCCATGGCAAGGACATAACCAAATGGCATATGAGGCATATGAAAAAGCATATTTACATGTAAGAGGTATTGTTCAGTAAAATATTCCTAGGCTATACTGCTTGATCTCATTGGACTGTGCTCAGCTTAACGTATTCTATTTTAGTTTATTTAAAGTGGAGATTACTTTGTGATTCATCACACTTCAATTCTAATTAACATTTTCTTTAAGACCTACAATTCTGACCTTGAATCAGGAAATGTGGTCCAAGGATATGGTGATCCATAACTATATATAAGTAGGAAAAATGTCATACATGTTGGCTGAAACCCTGGTAGACCTTGTTCCTGTGAAAACTACTGACCTAACTGAGGCCCTGGCAAAATTCTCAGCTTCTACTAGAACACCAAGAATTGCGATATACTAGGCATTAAGCTCCTTAGGTCAAGGACTATGTCTATTTTTACTCACCATTGCATCTCTAGTACTTAGCAGAAGACCTGATATATAGTGGTCAGTAAATATTTGTTGAATGAATGAATAAATGGTGAAAAAAGTACCAACTTTAGATTAATATATTAAGAGAAAAAATCATATGTATATAAGAGAAAAAGTCAAATATGTACTACCAAAAATATCAGTCTCAAATTCAAAATTCTCATGAGGGCACAATATCTAAGTCACTTACCATCAACTGGTAGATTTAGGGTTAGATCATTAACATCCTCAGCTGTAAGTTTGATTGCCATGTTTCCAAGAATAGTGTCAAGGTTGTGAACATCAACTTGCAACCCTACAAAAAAGAAATACATGAGGAAATTGAAATAAAAGTCAAAATATAATAAATATCAATTCCTATGTATCATGGTTATCAATTTCATCACAAAAAGAGGTCAAGGACATTTAAGTCTTTAAAGAGGGTCATTAATGGACTAAAATTGTCTTGTTCCGCATTTCACAAGTAACCCACAATCATAAATTCTGTCTCTTCTCTAGGAAAGTTTATTAAAATTCATATCAATATGACCAATGTAAATAAACCAAAACTACAAAACATTCTGCCAAGATAAAATAATTTAAATTATACTGGACCCATATGTTGGAGAGTAGCAGAATTCCTTATCAAATGATTAGGAAATAAGATAATAGGAAATAAATTGAGAGTTATTTGTTAATTCATCATCCATATTACCTTTGAAAGGTTTCAAACCAGCTAAGATTTCACTATGGTATACTTTCCCATTACCTAAAGATAAGACAAAATTCAACTCACAGAGAAAGAGAAAAGGAATTCATAAAACAGTTTGTTTCATAAAGAAGCACTTTTCTGATCTGCCTCATAGATTAGGAATATCTATTTCCATAAAAATATAGAAGCTAGGTCAAAATCTTTTCACCCTTGAAGCAACTGTTAGTGACATCCTGTCGTGCTGAAATACATTGTACAGGTGTAACAGTTTAAATTGTATTTATGCATTATTCTTTTTCATATTCTCTTTCTTCCATGAAACCTTTCCCTATTCAGCCGTAGAATTTATATTCCTCAGAGGGAGAAGAAGAAAGTATTTCTAATTTTCAAAAGCTACCTTTACAAAGCAAACTTGAAGATCTGACATTTACTTTTATTGTAAAATAAATGGGTTTAGAGGGTTGAAAGGCTAAAGGATGACATACGGAAGCTCCTTTCCACCTCCTTCCCACATCCTGCTTGACAAGAGGAGGAAGGGAAACGTCTGGTTTATGGTTAAGAATCTAACTGGGAGGAGAAAGAGAAGTAAAGATATATCTTTTTATCTATCTATTTATCTACCTTTCTATCTTGTCTATCTCTCTCTCTTTATAGAGAAGGAAGGTTTAAATGTTCTTGCTGCCTGCTGCCTGCTGTGCCTCCCCCCCACTCCCCACCCCCCAGCCACCACTTCCCCTCTCCAAGGGGGGGAACCCCCTCTCATCAAACCTTGAGAGGAGGTAAGATAGAAGAAAAACTCTAGATATGTTGGTGGGATGGGCATAAGGGTGTAAAAAAATCAAGGAGAACTTGAGCTAGGGTTCCTACTTGGGACTCTGTGAGGTTATCACCTCACAGAGTGCTCAGAAAGCATGCCATTGACAGCAGAATAGTTATTGTGGCATAATGTGCTAAGGCAGAGAGAGGGCTGGAAATAGGTTAACCCTCTGCCCCCTTTGGCTTTTGTATGATATGGAAGATATTCAGTTACTCCCATGTACTCCCAATGAGTGATGTGGAAGGTATCTCAGAGATGGAGGCCAGTGGATCTGCCACGGGACACCAAGTCAAAGAGAAAGATGATCCCTAGCAGTGTCTATGGCGTAGACAGCACAGTACGGCAACTGATAGAATACTTGACTGAGACTCAGAGGACCACATCATTAGTGAGTGCTAAGGCTTAGCCAAGTTAGTAAAGGAAGGATCATAGAACCTTGACTTTGCTAAGAAAATAGACCACAAGTTTCTCAAGCAGTGGACTTCAGCAGGAGAGGTCACCAGGATGCTCAGGACTCGTGAAATATGAGACACTATTAAAGAAGTTATCAAGAACCCAGAAGACAACACAAGGTTTGGCTGCCCTCCTCTACACCAGGAGGACACCCAAGCTTTCCCTTATACTCAGATGTCTTTCTGAGGGGAAGTGAGGGAAAGGCTTGGAAAACTGAGAATTTCCCAAAATAAACTGAGTCACCAAAAAGAGACTTCATTTTAAAGCAGAAAAAACTGGGTTACCTTTAACTGGCCAATTTAAGTCTTGCCCTCTCACCTTCCAACCCGCTCATAGCCACAATAGGATGGGGATTGAGAGGGAAATGAGGTCAGTTAGAAAAAATAAAGAACATCACATTTATTGCACACCTCAGTGTGTACTGTGTTAAATTTGATCCTGCTACATACACACACCCATTTCTTTAATGTTTTTTCTTTTTCTGACTACTTTCCTACTTTTTCCTTCTGTTCCTCTCAGACTCATTTCTGTCTTTTCTATATTTAGACTTCAGGCCTATTAGCGATTCCAGAATGCCATTAGATATTGTTTAATCCTGATGGCAAACCCCATGAGTGAATGGTTTGCTAGTATCAATATGCTAAAAACTAAATCACAAAAGTTTTTTCTTTCAAGATAGTTACATCTAGCTAACATTTTTCTCAAAATATTTTATCAATAGGTATAGATCTAGAAATTATCATACATAAGCCTCAAAACAAAACTCCCTTGAAGGGAAATACTTTTCATCAACTGGCAAAGCTTTCAGTAGCTGAAAATTTTCCTTATCTGTGAGCTTAATTGCCATGTTTCGCAGAACATTTTGAAAGTCACCAGAGCCAATTTTCTTTCTTTTGAAAAGTTAAGAAAAGATCACAGAAAGACATTTAAGAATTAACAGTTTCAATATAAGAAAAATACTACTCATGCTTATATAGTATCATTCTAATTTAACTATAGATGAGAACAAAGATATGAAACGTCTCCAATTAATTACACAGTCTAAAATAGAGTCATGTTCTGGCAATGATCTTACAATTCTAGGCTAGATCAACATAGCATGTAGTTCACTGAAATTATATTATATATTAGCAACATTGATGATTCTATCAACAGGTAGTATTGTTATTATTTTCTCTTGAATTATGAGGTTGGTTGTCTATAAATATGAAATGAAATACGAAGAAAAAATATACACATTTTATCCTGATATTTACCCTCTAAGCCTCTGGTTCCCTTTTTTAAAAGGAAGATTATAAGAGTATCGACATCATAAATATAGTAAGTTAGTTAACGTACATAAAGCACTTAACACAGTGCCTGGTACACAGAAAGTGTCCAATAAATAGTAATCATTACTATTTTTAATTATTATTTTTATTATGAAACTTAGGTTTCACATTTCCAAAGTGTGACAAAGTGAAGCACATTATTGGTAAAACCTCTGCAGAATGGAAGACTTCTATCAAGAAACAGCAGTATAGTTTTACTTTGAAAACACTGACATCCAAAGTCAAAGTAGTTCATTAGAAAAAATATTTTTATTAGTTAATAAAGTGGCAGGAGTTACAAGGCAATGGTTACATAATTCAAAATACTGTTGCAAAAATATATCTTTAAAAGCATTATCATCTCAGTTTTACATCAACTTCTTACCTGTAACAGCTTTAGCTTCATTCACTAGTTTATTAAGTTCAACTTGCCTATCAGCTGTAAGAGGAGGTACAAATCACAGAGATGACAATAAGATTCAAAAATACAATATGAAATTCTTAATTGTGAAACACAGCATAAGAAATCAACAATTTCCCATGATTTTTACTACAATTGTATTTCTATCGTCACTCCCCATACCATAAAAAACATGAAAAAATGAGCACTCTTAAAATAGTACACATGTTCTTTTCCTAAGTACTAAAATGTTAAACTCTATTTACAGCATTAGAATAAAAATTTAAAGATTTAAAAGTATTCTCCAAACCCATCATTTTGATTTGATCTCCTGATCTCTCTAATCTGCTCTCTTTCACTCAGGGAAGGAAAGAAAACTAAATTTAATGAGTGTCTGTCAAGCACATGTTGTGATGGGTGCTTTCATACACCATATCTCAAACTTCTGTAAAGTTATTATGACTTTTTTTCTTTTTTAACAAATAAAGAAATTACTCTCAGAAAAGTCAAGAAACTTGCCTGAAGTCACAAACTTAGTATAAGACGGAAAACTGGGTCTGTCAGATTCCTAAATCAGCACTTGCTCCTTTCCACCCTATCAACCAGGTTGTTGGGGTAGAATTTAAAAGCAGCAGAATCATTTGCACCAATATTCTTAAAACTGACCATGACCACTCCTAGTCCTCAGTGAGCACCTTCCCTAATCTGATACTCCAACCTACAAATTATTTTCCTTTATATTTTTTGCCTATATATTTCTCTTCCCCCTTTAATCCATGTAAGTTTAAGAACAAACATCAAGTTTTACACATTTTACAACTCTCTTCTCCACAGCCCAGCACAGGGTTTTGCATATATTTATTTAGTTCAATAAATATAGAATATTCTAAAATATCATGAAGGTGGTGCTCAGTTCAGTAAAATGAAATTGCTTGTTTTAGGAGTGGGTTCTCTTAACATTTATATCAATTGTTTTCAGGAAACTAAAACGCTGGAGTCGGCAGAATTTTTACCACTCAGCCACAGGGCTGGCCCCTAAATAAATTTTAAAAGTTAAAATTTGTTTTAGAATTTTGCACAATAGCCTTTCCAAATGAAATGAAAGTGGAATAATTAGGACATTTTTCATTTAAGTGAGTAACATGATGACTTGCTAATCTCATATCTACTCTTATTCTTTCTATACTCCTACCTACTCCTGCTACCCTACCTGATTTATTTAGAAGCAAATCTCAGACATCATATCACATCATATGTAAACATTTCAAAATGCATTACTAAGATAGAAGGACATTTTAAAACAATGACTACTAAGTCATTATCATGCTAAACTTTTTTAATAATCACTCCTTATATTATCAAATATCCAGTCGGTGTTCATATTTCCCTGATTGGCTCAAATTTTTTATAGTTTGTTCAAATCATGATCCTAATATGGTTCATTCTCTACAATTGCAAATATTGTTCCAATTCTTAGGTCCCTTTTAATCTATAGATGACTTCTCTATCTTACATTTCCTTGCACTTTATTTGTTGAAACACTAGGTTGTTAATTCCATAAAATGTCCCACAATCTGGATTTTGATGATTACATCCTCATGGTATGGTTTAACATGTTCCTTTGTTTCCTATTTTTTTTCTGTAAATTGGTAGTTAGATATAAATGCTTGACCAGATAGAGGTTTGATTTTCTGGAAGAAAATAACTGGTATTCTGTATTTTCATCAGAAAACATATAATGTCTGGGTTTCATTTTTTTCTGATGATAGTAGTGACCACTAATAATTATAGCCTAGATCCATTACATCATTAGTCGAAAAATGCTCGTGTTCAATTTCTATTACTCTTTTGTTTGTTTTTATGGAATAAATTTATAAACTTCCACAATTCATCTATTTGGCTACTATGAGTTACATTGTGTATAGAAAATACTTGATTATTTCACTTTATTTGCCAGTTTCAAAGTAATTTGTTTTTTAGAATCTTCCAATGATGACTAGTGAGGCTTTTGTTTTGTTTTGTTTTGTTTCTGAGTACCATTAAAAACTCATAGATTTAAACATTTGTGTCACATTACTGCAGTTTTCCCCCTGATGCTCAAATTGTCCTATCTTTAGCTAGAGGGAACCTATTCAAGTCAGTTCCTTTTGATACAAATCTAACAGTGTTTGATAGCTTCACTGCTTTCTGAGATTATAAAATATTCTAGGCTCTTCTTGTACATCTTCATCCCTACTCATGGAAATCAGCCATTTCTCCAAAAGCCCTATTTCCTTTTAGGAGAAAAATGGTATTTAGAGACCACAATCTGGATTTCAGGGACTGTGTTATAATAAAAAATATATTTGGTCTTTGTCCGCAGTTCCTGGCACAAAGTAATAGGAGTGTCTTTTGTTATTTATAAGGAATCCCTTTAAACCATACCTGAGTTTATGCTAATGAGGTGACTCAAGGTAGGGGTTTCTACATCATTTCAGGGGGCTGGTTACCAGAAAAAACAACATGCTTGAATTTTCAGCTCCACCCCTGAACCTCTGGGAAGGGAAGAGGGATCGAAGATTGAGTTCAATAACATAACCAATGATTTAATCAACCGTGCCTACATAATGAAACCCCTGATAAAAACTTTGAAACAATGAGGTTTGGAGAGCTTGCAGGTTGGTAAACACCTTGATGTGCTGGGAGAGCGGCATACGCGAATAGGACAATGGAAGCTCTTCCCCACCCACCCATCCACCAACCCACTTTCCCAGTCTATGTATCTCTTTATCTAGTTGTTCATTTGCATCCTTTATCATAAACTGGTGATTCTAAGTATAGTGCTTTCCTGAGTTCTGTGAGTTGTTCGAGTGCGTGTTCGAACACCAGGAGAGATGTGGGAAGCCCTGAATTTATAGCCGGTTGGTGAGAAGTGTGTGGCCCCCTGAACTTATGGCTGAAGTTCTGGTAGTCTTGTGGGACTGATCCCCTTAACCTATGAGTCCATGATAACTCTACGTAGTTAGCATCAGAAGTAAATTGAATTGTTAGGACACCCAGTTAGTATCAGAGAATTGATTGTTGGAAGGACATAGGGGTGTTCATTAATAATGGGTAAGTAATTGTTTCTAGGCCTTTTCAGTGGACATAACTAGGAAATATGCATTTTTAAGATAAAATATATAATTAATTCATAGTAATATGTCCAATTCAAATTCAGATTTATAGGGTAGTTTAAGTAAATCTCATTTATCTCGTTAGTATTTCCTTTCTCCTTTGCCAAAAGTCCTAGTTCTCAATACCACCAACATAATGACTCATTTGCTTTATCCCAAAAAATACATGAGTCTCAGAATGATGCTACAAAAACTAATAATAATAATATGATTCTTGAAAATATTTTAAGGGCTACTGTTGTTATTGTTATTTGCAGATCTTTTTGTCTTTTAATATCCCACTCAGGGATGCAGAGTCAAATTCCTATTTTTTATGAAATTGTTTGCAATAGTTCTCTACGTGGTTATGCTACCAAATCAATAGAAAGTTAGGTTCATTCGATTTCAATTTTTAGGATTTGCTCTTTTGAAAGTTGCTATAAAATCATGTAAAATATTTACAAGTATATTTATAATATATACAAAATAAGGTACATTTTTAAGTGCATCCTCTATCCCAGTCCTATTAATTCTTCCTTCCCACACCTAAGAGTAACCGTTTTAAAAAATCATGTAGTTTATACTCTGATTTCTCTTTCTTTTTAAATAAACTTTGCTAAGACACAATTTACATACAATAAACCATCATTTTAAGTGTTCGGTTTGATAAATGTACACAGCCATGTAAAAATGACCAAGAATTTTGATATAAAACATTTCTCTCATCCCTCAAAAAGTTCCCTTTTTATGAAGTCAATCCCTCTAAAACATAAGCCCAAGCAATCACCGGGTTGCTTTCTGCTATTAAATTTGCTTGTTCTAGAATTTCATAAAAATAGTATCATGCAATAGGTATTATTTTGTGAGTCTTCTTTCATTCAGCATAATGTTTCTGATATCCATCCAGGACTCAGTAAATTGTTCATTCGTTGAGTAGTATTCCATTGTATGAATATACTGCACTTTGTTTATCCCTTCATGGGTTGATGGACATTAGAGTTGTTTCCAGATTTTAGCTAATACAAACAAAGTTGCTACGAATACTCATGCACAATTATTTTTGTGAATATATGTATTCATTTCTCTTGGAAAAAGACCTAGGACTGGGATTGCTGGGTCTTATGGTAAATATATGTTCAACTTTTTAAGAAACTACCATACTGATCTCCACTGTGGTTAGAATACCCTCTAGCAATTATATGAATTCCAGCTGCTCCACATCATTGCTAGTACTTGGTATGCTGATCTCTTTATTTTTTGCTTTTCTAATGGATGTGTAGTAGTGCCTAATAATGATTTAAGTTGCTTTTCTCTGATAATTAATAATGTTCAGCATTCTTTCATGTGGTCATTGGCCATTTATATATCTTCTGTGAAATATCTGTTCAAGTCTTTTGCCCACTTTTATTGGTTTGTTTGTTTTCTTATTATTGAGTTGTAAGAGTTCTTGATATTCTGGACGTCGGTCCTTTTTCATATATATTTTGCAAATATTTTCTCCCAGTCTGTGTCTTGCCCTTTCATTTTCTTAAAAGTCTTTCAAAAACAGAAGTTATTAATTTTGATTAAGTCCAATTAATCATTTTTTAATTTCATGCTTAGAACTCTTTGTCACCTAAGAAATCTTTGTCTACTCTAAGGTCAGAAAAGTATTATTCTCTAATACTGTCTTTAAAAACTTCTCCTTGGGACCAGAAATATAAATAAATTATTTTGACTAATAAATGCTAACAGGCTTTCTTCACTCAAGTTTTGGTTTAGTTTCTATTAACTAAATTCATTGGAAACAATCTAATATACATTGTGTTTCAAAAAGTGGCAACTTTAAACACATTACCCATAAAAATTCAGATTAGTTAGATCCTATTCAAAGAACGCAATGGTTGTTATTCTTCAAAACTCAGATAACCAAAGAATTGTGGGCTATATATGGTGAATAACTCATCAATAAGAATTAAGATTTCTTATTCTAGTCATAATTTTGTACTCATCTTTGAGAACCTTAATTTCATCCAGAAATGTATTTAGAGCTACCTTCTCATTAGCTGTAATAAAAGAAAATTTTGACAATAGAGTACTTTACATATCAACTCTGACATTATACCCCAAAAATGTAAAATAAAGATTTGACTCAGAATCAGGAAACTGCAGTGATGGAATAAGAATCTAGTCACACGTAAGGGCTCGTTAGGCTATCCTCATTTCTAGCCCAGGAATTGTTGAAACTCTAATTGCCTAACCTCTTCCTTGCCTCCTCCATTTCTTGCTATCTTATGTTCAGGCCCGCTCTTTCCTTCTACTTCCACTCATCTACCCTCTTATGTTCCTTTGTCTGTTTTCTTTTCCTAAGCTAAGTCACAGGCAGGTCATTGATAGCAGAGTCCCTCCCAGATATTGCTTAAGCCTGCTGGTGACACCAAAGACTTACAAGAGAAGACAACACTTTAGCACACTTAAGATTTAGCCTTTCTGATTACATGTCAAAGCTCCAATATGGCAAAACAAATGTAGTTAATGAACCCTCATACATAAATCTAACTTTTCTGAAATGTTAGTAATGCCAGAAATGCTTACCATCAGCTGGTAAGTGTTCTCGTAGATTCTGAAATTCCTTATTTGTGAGGTCCACTCCCATCTTCTCTAGAACATTGCTTAGCTTTTGAGTATTAACTTTCCCTCCTTAAGAAAGATAAGATAAATTAAGCATTATATATATATGTGTGTATGTGTGTGTGCATGCACATATGTGTATATACATATCTATATGTATATACACATATATACACGTGTATACATGTATGCATTATATATATAACATACATATATATATAATATCTAGGATAAGGACACTATTTCTGTACCTTGTGCTTTCTCAGTTTCAATGTAAAAGCAAAACTGCACAATGAAATGTTTCAAAATTCATGTAAAATAAATAACAAAATCAAAACAAAACCTGATATCATTAATGCTTATTCAAGGATCAGAATTATACCTGTGATGCAAGCCTAAACTAAACTTTAAAAATGTAAAGTTGGTAACTTGTCCACTAAATTTCACCAAATAGATAATCATTCAATTATTTTGGCCACTAGTTACCACCTATACACCAAGAGCAGTATTTGTTTCTTTCTACTCCATTCCACCCTTCTAGATTTCCAATTACTTATTTATTCACTAAAGTAACTCAATTATTGTTGATTTATAACATCACTGTTTCTGTATAGGTCTAGAAAGTGACCACTTTAAGAAATCCAGAGTAAATTATATTATTTAGATAAAATATATAAAGAGATCAGGGAAGTTGTTCAGTTACAGTAGTACAGATTCTCTGTCCATGAAAGAAACTCAGTATCAATAGACACAAATTATCTATCAATCAATAAAATATGGTTAGCATTTTACTATTCATGAAATAACATGAATAGTAAAAATCAAAACCAAAAAAATCAATACCAAATATAAAAGAGAATAAAAGAAAATACACCAAAATATGGACATTTGTTATCTTTGTCATTGGTTGTAAACTAAGGTAATTTTTTTGCCCCACTTTATGCTTCCCTTGTATTCTCTAAGCTTTTTATATTATGAATATGCATTCTTGTAATCACGGACAAAAATTTAATAGGCTTTATTAAAATATATTTGCAAAGGCTCAAGATTTTAGTTTTATGTCTTTTTATTACTCACCTTTAAGAGTCATCATGGTATCCACCAACTTAAGCTGATTTATCTTCCCATCAGCTGTGAGATGAGATACAAAGTTTTAAAAAGAAGCAATAATTGATATGGGAGGTCAAAAAGAACTAACACTTGAAATAATAAAAATTAGTACGAACAGCAAATCTTTAAAAGATTATTTGCCTCTCCTCAAATGAAATATAGTGTAGCTATTTTTATGATAACTAACAATGCCCAATATATGAAAAAATACATTTTAGAATTTAAAATAGGCTTTGAGTTATTATCTATAGCCTTGGTCCAGTAACTGATGAGAGTACAGAGAACAACATATGATACCACTTGCAAACAAGAAAAACCACAATGGCTTCCTGCCCCTGCACTATTTATCTGTAGGATGAAATCTAGACCCTCTGGGATACGACCTTGCCTACTTCTGTAGCATCAGCTTTTTCTTAAACTACTTCAATAGATTCAATTACTTACAGTTAGCTGAAAGTAACCGTTATTCCCTTCCTTCTATTATCCTTCCTTCTTATCCTGCCACAAATATACATTGTCTACTTACTCTCAATATTGTGGGACTTTCAGCACTTTATTTTGCATTTTTCTTTATATTTGTCACCTGCCCCCAAATAAACTATAAACTCCTTAATGGCAGGAACAGTCCTAATTCATCTTTGTATTTCTTGTGCTGAGTACAGCTCCTGGCACATACAGGGTCCTCAATGAATGTTTGTTGAATGAATAAATGAGCAAATTAAAAATAAATCACAAAGGACTAGATGATTTTTCTCATTAAAGACTACAATTCTTAGCTATTATGATCCACCACTGTACTAGAGCAGCAACTCATTGACTTCTTTTACATATATATTTTGACAGTGTTATTTCAATATAAAGGAGGAAAAATAATATTTATTTTAGACATTATTTATCTCTTTAATTTTTAGAATAATACTGTGAAGCAAGTATAGTCCCTGATACATAGCAAGTGCTGTGTAAATGAAAGTTACCTTTATTACCATGACTACTTAACCTAAATAAATTAGAATTTCATGAAATTTCTGCCATAGGTTGTTCTTAGTAGCTTGTAAGGTAGAACTTAAACTTGTTTTCTCTCCTTATTCTTTACTTTCACTGCCCCCATCCTCCCCAATTTTCTTCTTTTCCCTGCTTATGGTTTAGCCATTCACTGACATTGATGGTGTCCATGAGATTACTTAGCTTAGTTGGTGACATTTAGGGTCCAAATACTTTCTGTATTATAATCTTAATATTCATTTAAAGCCTAAAAGTTCATTTCAAAAATCACAACAAAAATAATAAACACACATACACAAACACATTCTCTTCTTTGGTACTCGATATTTGTGTAGTTTTATAGTACTTAAAAGTGAAATATCAGTATTTCTTATAATTAAGCCTTTTTTAAAAGTCCTCTTTGCAAGGCACCCAAATAAGTGAAATGCTCACCACTAGTTGGGAGATGATTTACCAGCTCGTTATATTCCTTATATGTAAGCTCAATCCCCATATCATCCAGGAAGTTGTCCAGGTTACAGATTTCAATTTTTTCTTTGAAGACATGGAAAAGTGAATAACAAGAAATTGAGATTTTCTAATGATTTTAAGATATGAAAATACTATGCTTTACTGTGAGAGTTGTTCAATAGAATGTAGAGTTAAAATAGAAATGGTTTCCTTAATTATGATTCAGTATATCATGATAAATGGCTATGGATAGAGTAAAAATTGTTGGATATTATATAGTAACATAGGTAATTGGACATACGAATATGACTTGAAAGCAGGGACTTGATTTGAGACTTAATTCTTAAATTAGTTACTACAATTGACTATATTCCCCCAATAATAGTAAAGATTTCACATGTTATTTTTCTATGGATATTTAAGTTGTTACTAAGTTCACATCAGCAACATAAAATTTTTATTTTTTAGTATCTTCAAATTCTATGGTCATGGTAAAATTTTAAAAATAGATTTTTTTCTCAAAATGCAGGTGAATACATAAAAGAACAGGAATTTATATTCCCATGAAAAATATTCTCATAAATAACCCTAAAGCCTGGCAATGAAGACACATGGTTTTCTCCTCTTCTTTCCCGAACCCACTAAAACAAATTAAAATGAGGGGAGATGGGAATGAACCCCTAATAACAAACAGAATAAGTGGGGAGGAATAAGTGGGACTAAGTGGAAGAGAAGTTTTATATTTATGAAAGTCGGACAACAAATTAAGGTATGTTCACTCATCATTCATTAAACATTTGTTTGTTAAGTCCTTTTATGAGAGAGGCACTATCTTACATGCTAGAGATATGGCAGTGAACAAAAGAGAGTGTCCCTGTATCAAGTAGTTCATATGCTTCTTTGGGGAGATACATAATAAAGAAGTAAACACAATAAAGTAGTAAATACAATAGACAAGACAGAGTAGAAGCAACTACAGTCTAGAATATCCAAAGGAGGAGGCTCTAAGTAGATAGAGGAAAATATGTGAAGAAAGCCAATTTTCCCAGAAAACCCCAAGGAAAGCTCAATGCTCAATTTTGGCAGGTACTGAGTGTAGAAATAAGGCACCAGTGGGGAGGGAGAATCTGAAAATAAAGGGATTAATTGAAAGTCTATCTATGGAACAATTATTTGTCCCAGTCAGTCTCACTCTTCCCTTCTCCAAAATCCTTGAGTCACAAAGAAACAGGCATTCAGCATTTACTCCCTGGCAAAAATATTGGAGAATTCTTCAGTAAGAGAAAGAAAACCACAGCTGTCAAGGTGTTCGGTGACTGAGACTAATGCCCACCTTATTCTGCCATTTAGGAGGCCTCCCACCTAACTAATGCCTCTTCAGAACTACAAAAAAAGGAGAAAATTCTTGCCTTCAAATAGAAAAAAATAACAATCACAGAAAAATAAGCTTCAGTTTGTCACCAAACTTGTTATCAGTTACATTGAATTCTCATAAGTATTGAATCAAGGTTTTCAAAATTCTGAAGGAAAACTATTTTGAATTTGTAATTCTATTCCTTAACAAATTATCATTATAGACGCTCTATAACGGAATGTAGCCCATGCAATACATGGAATGAATAAGAGGCTGAAAAATATTAGTAATGTGGCAAATAAAGCATTTGTTTCTTGTTTTAACCAGAAAAAAAGAGAAAGCCCAATAGAAATTCAAGGGGGAAAAAAACATAGTTTACATATAAACAAAATTAAAATGTGACAATTTTGAGGTATTGGTAACGTATAAAAAAAGAAGAACTCATTAGATTTTAACTCTAGGAACACTCTCCTTTGGCAGAACAAACGTCATGATGCTGAGGACGGTAAATAAAATAGTAGCCTGCTAATAGGCTCAAAAATTTTAAAATGTACACATATACATATACATGCAGATATACACATATTTATAACAATAACTTTTTATAGTTGTAATAACATTTATAAGTGTTCAATTTTTAGAATAAACCTTTAAACAAAGTGAAGAAGATGCAATTGTGGTTATGAACCAGAATAGAATGCAGATGTTATTAATTTTGACAACGAAAGAGTAAAATCTATAGATTTTTACAGAATTTAGAAGAGGCTTAAACGTACTATTGTCCTTAGATTCTATGGTAGAGAGTCAAGAGATACTGTCAAAAGGATATGGAATAAGAAAGAGATGAATGTTCGTTATTTAAAGTTATCAATTCAATCAATAAAAGAAGTAAAATTAATCTTTTAAGTATGACAGCTTGAGAAAGGGAAGGGAAGTGGAGGTTATGTTAGGAGCCAAATCTTCATCATCAGTAGCTGATATCTAGATCAGCAGATCTCAAAGGGTTGTCTGCAGATCCAGAGGAGTCCCCAAGATCCTTTCAGGGAATCCACAAAGTCAAAACTATTTCACAATAGTTTTATTTGCCTTTTTCATTGTTTTGACATTTGCAGTCACGGGTAGAACTGATGGCAAGGCAGAGGCACCAAGCAGTACTTTGCTGTTAGTGCCCTCAAGTCAATCCAACTCCTAGTGACCCTGTGTATAGCAGAGTGGAACCTGGCCTGGTGCCATCCTCTCAGCATCCTCTCACCTTCTGGTGCTATATCAGACAATGCTCTGCTGCTAGCTATAGGGGTTTTTTTCATGGCCAAATTTTGGAAAGTGGATGGACAGGTCCTTCTTCCTAGTCTGTCTTAGCCTGGAAGCTCCACTGAAACCTGTCCACCATGGATGAACCTGTTGGTATTTGAAATACCAGTCACAGAGCTTTCAGCATCACAGCAACACACAGCAGCCACAGTATGACAACCAACAAATGGGTGGTGTGGCTCTTTGACTGGGAAATGAACCTGGGCTGTGGTGGTGTGAGAACCAAATCTTAATCACCAGACCACCAGGGCTGGCTCCAAGTGGTACTAGTAGTCATTACATTCTTCACTGCCATGCATTTTTGGTAATAAATAAATAAATAAATAATAATAAAAGCCAGTTTTACTTAAGAATGTCTTGATAATTACGCCTTTTTAAAATAGTCTGTATGATGAAAGAGAAGTACTGAAAGTACTTCTGCTACTACACTGAACTAAAAGAGCTTTCTTGAGGAAAAGCACACTGTGATTGAGTTGTGAGCTGAAACAGCTGTTTTTTTCATATATACTATGGATACAAAACTCAATGACCCAAGATTTTCCAAATAATAAAAGAATTATACAAAAAAATTCTATAAGGATAAAAAACATCCATTTGATGAGCAAAATACACAGAATTTAATGGCACAAAATATTAAAAGTGCATTACCAGGCTTTCACATTCTACACTTGCAATTAATATTTAGGAAACTGTTATGAGTTGAATTTTGGTGTACTCTCAAGGAATAGCCATAATTACCTAAAAAGACTATTACAAGTCTCCTCTCTTTTCCAACTATATACTTGTGTGAACCCAGATTTTCATCATATACTTCAACCAAAACAACCTATCACAACATATTTATTGAAACACAGAAGCAGATATGAGAATCCAGCCAGACATCAATGTGATTGACCAAAATCTAAAACAATGCTCTTCCTAATTTTTTTAAAATCATTATTTTTATTGAAAGCATGAAATTTAGGTAAACACGTAATGAATTTACTGTTATTTTTAAATAAATGTTTAAAAATTTTCTCAGTTCTAATATAGTAAATATGAACAGATAACATAAACAAAAGCTCTTTAGGATCCTCAATAATTTTTTAAGAATATAAAGTAGTCCAGAAACCAAAATGTTTGAAAGTAACTACTATAGATAAATCAGGATATATTGCTATAAGCATTTAATTAAGGCTATGGCATTGATTACTAAAGAACCAAAACCAGAAGAATTTAAAAGTAGTTTTGGGGAGTGATGTCAGCATCATGGTGGAGTGAACTCTTCCAGACATTCATAAACCAACAGAGGACATTCACACAACACAAAAGATCTCTGAGAGACCCATGTAGCCATACGTCTGAAAGTGGAAATGCTGGCCCCCTTGGAGGAAGTGGAAGGAGGTAGAGGGATCTCCTTTCCCTCCCCAGCAGTGACCCAGGGCACAGGACAGCATGCAGCTCTGAGAAAAGTTGGGGAAGGGCGGTTCTCCACAGGAACACCTTCTCTCTCCAAGTTTCCTCACAGCCCACTGGAAAGCTCCACAAGAGGAGACTAAGCTATTGCAGGGGTGTCCTCATCAAGCCAGCATCCAGGAGAACAGATAGTACAGGCAGAGCGAGAATGCCCCCAGGATTGCATACACAAAAGGAAGCTCTCCTCCCCGCCTCAGTGGACCAGCTCAACTGGTCGGCCAAAGAGCCAGTGCGTACATTAGAAAAGCAGCAGCTGTGAGTAAGTGAGCCAGCAATTGTAGACAGGTCCTATCAGCATAGATTCCAAAGGACAGGCACAGATGCCAGGGATAACAGCAGGCTCAGAATGCACAGCTCCTGACCACCGACCCCAGTGGCAGCAGGCGGCCTCTGTGACCAGATACTATCACTACGTGAAGGCTCAAATCCTTGCTGTGAAATAGTTTGAAGAAATATATTAATACTCCAGATCAGAAGGAAAATCACAAGCACCCAGAAATCCTGAAGGCACAGAAATTTACAATCTAAATGACAGAAAATTAAAAATAGGAATCATTAAAAAAATTCAGTGACTTACAAGAAAATTCAGATAGATAGTTCAATGAAATCAGCAACAAAATTAATGAACAGAGGGAGTTCTTCATAAAAGAGATTGAAACTATAAAGAAAAAACAATCAGAAATGTTGGAAATGAAATAAATTTGGATGAGATAAAGAAAAATCTGGACTCCCTGAATAACGGAGCTGATATTATGGAGGACAGAATTAGCAATTTGGAGGACAGAAATATGGAAACGCTTCAGATGGAGGAGAGAGAACTAAGACCAAAAAGAAACGTAGAAATTCTCTGAGAAATATCTGACTCAATTAGGAAATGCAACATAAGGATTTCTAGGCATTACAGAGAGAGAAGAGAGGGAGAATGGAGCAGAAAGCTCGTTCAAAGAAATAATAGATGAGAATTTCCTAAACCTGGGGAAAGAGCTGGAAATACAAGTAAAATAAGATAATATAACTCCTAATTAAATCAATGTAAAACGACCTTCTCCAAGGCATATAGTAGTAAAGCTAGCAAAAGTAAATGACAAGAGATCTCATCAAGATGGCAGCATAAGCAGACTCTGAACTCATCTCCTCCCATGAACACAACCAGGTTACAACTATTTTTGGATAAATTACCCTGGAGAGAAGACTGAAAACTGGATAAAAAGAACTCCCACAACAAGGGACAATCCTGACTAAGGTGGAAGAGGCAGAAATTCCTGCTGGAGAGGAAAAAAGCCACCTTTGGGAGCAGCGGAACTTCTCAGCTGGCCAGGGGGGAGCCACCCTAAGGTACGCAGCCCTCCCTGGAGGAGTGAGGTCTGGAGCAGGGGCCGATACTGCTATAAGCATCCTTCAGACACAGCCCGACTGCAATGGGGGTCTTACTGTCTGGCTTTGCTGGCTATTAACTGCAGCAAGGATATCCCCAGAAAAGCTATCGGCAAAAGCCAAAAAGACCCGGGTCTTAAAGGGCCCATGCACAAACTCACTCATTGCAGCAATCTAAAATCACCAGAGAGAAGGCTGACAGTCCTTTGGTGAAATGAGACTCACCTGGTGGGTTCTGGGGGCATCTTGGTGAGAGGAGGGACCTCACCAGAGACTGAGACATTGGTGGGGGCCATTGTTCTGAACTGGTCCAGGTGTGCTGACACAGACCCCTGTGGGTGCCATTGAGGTTCATCCCTTAGCCTGTTAGCCCAGGGGTCTGTCATGCCCACTGGAGCACAGATTTGATCCAGTTCAGCCAGGGCAGGCAGACCACCCAAGAGACTGCCTGACCTAGCAGCAAGCCCTCAGGCTACTTTTCAGCCTCCATTGACTGGGTGCCTTGATCCTCTACAGGCAGGCAAGGGTGTCTGCCTCTGTGGGGTGGGGCCTGTGTGAAGACCAGGTGAACTGTGGGGGGCATTGGTGGAGGGGTGGGGGCCTCTGCAGTGCAGCATCAGGGTGCACTCCAGGAGGTTGAGAAGTGTGAGTGGACCATGACTGTGTTGACAGTGTGTGTGGTCCTGTGGGGAGTGAGACTTATCAGCCAGCAGAAGACCTGTGCTTCACAAATAGCCACAAAAAGGTTCAGCCCCACCTTGCAAAGCCTGAAACAATTGAGTGCTCCCATGCCTAGGGCCAGCCCCACTGGCTGCACTCCTAAGAGAACTGACAACAGCCTTGTAGGCCTGAGGCCTACAGCAATTGCAAGCCCCTAAACCTAGCAAGCAGCTACACTGGGTACCAATCCAATTAAGAGGAAAATTGCAACAGGAGTGTGCTGATAGACTTTGTAGCCAACGGTGCTGAGGCTCCCCAAACTGGATTTACAAAGAGCTGGCCAGGGAAGGAAAGACTAGACTCCGTGGGTACCTGCAGTGGGAGCAACCTTGACACAGCAGGTGGACATAAGTAGCCCACAAAGGGGTCACTCCTGGATCTTCTGGACTGGTGACAAGAGGGAAGCACACTGCTGAGCCTCATAAGGCATCTCATACATAAGGCCACTTCTCCAAGATCAGGAGACATAGCCGACTCACCTAATATATAGAAAGAAGCACAGAGAAAGAGGCATAAAAAGAAGACAAAGGAATACTTTCCAAGCAAGGTAACAGGACAAAACCCCAGGAAAAGGACTAAATGAAACAGAAACAAGTGACCTACTCAACAAAGAGTTCAAACAAAAAATCATGAGGATGCTCACAAATATGGGGAAAAGATTGGATGAACACAGTGAGCACATCAGCAAAGAACTGGAAGGTATAAAAAAAAAAACCAATCAGAAATGAAGAATACAACACTGGAAATGAGAAATTCACTAGAGGGACTCAATAGCAGAGTAGAGGATGCAGAAGAACGGATCAGTGAGCTAGACAAAAGACTAGAGGAAATCACCCAAGCAGAAAAGAAAAAAGACAAAAGAATTAGATAGAATGAGAACAGTCTAAGGGAACTCTGGGACAATATCAAGCATGCTAACATTCGGATTATAGGTGTCTCAGAAGGAGAAGAGAGAGACAAAGGGGCAGAAAATTTATTTGAAGAAATAATAGATGAAAATTTTCCTAACCTGTTTTCCTTCCTCAGATTAGGAAAATTATTATCAAAAAAACAAAACAACAACAACAAAAAATCAAGGCAATAAAATCACTTGTAAAGGTAAAAATATAGTAAAGCTAGCAGATTAACTACCTGTGAAGATGATATGAAGGTTAAAAGACAAATGTACTAAAATCAGCTATTTCAATGATAAGAGGGTAATGGATGGGCACATACTAAACAAGAGATTATATACGATTTGAAAAACATAAAATGTGGGAGGTGGGGAGTGAAAAAGTAGAGCTTTTAGAAAGAGGTCAAGCTAAAGAGTCTATCAACTCCATATAGACTGTTATATACAAAGAATATTAAATAGGATCCTTATGGTAATCACAACTCAGAAACATATAATAAGCAAGCAAAAAAGTAAGACAAAAGAAATCAAACGTATTACTAAAGATAGTCATCAAACCACAAGGGAAGAGAGCAAGAGAAAAAGACATGAACAGAGAAGAACTACTAAAACACCCAGAAAAAAAAGTAACAAAATGGCAATAAATACATATTCATCAACAGCTACTTTAAACTTCACTGGACTAAATGCTCCAATCAAATGCCATAGGGTGGCGAAGTGGATAAAAAAGCAAGAGCCATGTATATGCTGCATACAAGGGACACACTTCAGACCTAAAGACACTCACAAACTGAAAGTCCAAGGATGGAAAAAGATATTCCATGCAAAAGGCAAAGAAAAGAAAGCAGTGGTAGCAATACTTACATCAGACAAAACAGACTTTAAAACAAGAACTGTAACAAGAGACAATTACGGGCACTATATAATGATAAAGGGAACAATCCAACATGAAAATACAACACTTGTAAATATCTATGCACCCAACATAGCAGAACCTAAATATATAAAGCAATTATTAACAGACATAAAAGGAAAAATAGTAACACAATAATGGTAGGGGACTTTAACACTCCACTTACACCAATGGATAGATCATCCAAGTAGATCAATAAGGAAGCACTGGGCTTAAACGACACATTAGACCATATGGACTTAGTAGATATATACAGAAAATTCCATCCAAAAACCACAGAATACACATTCTTTTCAAATGCACATGGAACATTCTCCAGGATTGATCATATATTAGGACACAAAACAAGTCTCAATAAATTTAAGAAGATTGAAATAATATCATGCATCTTTTCTGACCACAAAGATATGAAAATAGAAATCAACTACAAGAAGAAAAGCAGAAAAGCCACAAATATGCGGAGATTAAGCAAAATGCTACTGAACAACGATTGGGCCAATGAAAAAATCAAAGGAGAAATCAAAAAATTCCTGGAGACAAATGAAAATGAGAATACAACATGCCAAAATCCGTGGGATATAGCAAAAGCGGTTCTAAGAGGGAAGTTTATAACAATTCAGGCCTACCTCAACAAAGAAGAAAAACCCCAAATAGACAATCTAAAAGCGCACCTAAAGGTAATGGAAAAAGAACAACAAACAAAGCCCAAAATCAGCAGAAGGAAAGAGATAACAAAAATCAGAGCAGAAAGAAACAAAACACTGACTAAAAAATCAATAGAAAAAATTAATAAAATCAAGAGCTGGTTCTTTGAAAAGATAAACAAAATTGACAAACCCTTAGCTAGACTCACCAGGAAAAAAAGAGAAGGCTCAAATAAATAAAATCAGAAATTAAAGAGGAGAGATTACAATGGACACCTCAGAAATACAAAAGATAATAAGAGAATACTATGAAAAGCTATTCGGCAACAAATTGAATAATCTAGAAGAAATGGATAAATTCTTAGAAACATACACCTTCCAAATCTGGACCAAGAAGAAGTAGAAAATTTGAAGAGACTGATCACCAGTAAGGAGATTGAAACAGCAATCAAAAGCCTCCCCAAAAATAAAAGTCCAGGACCAGATGGCTTCCCTGGTGAATTCTACCAAACATTCAAAGAAGACTTAATACCTATCCTTCTCAAACTCTTCAAAAAAATTGAAGAGAAGGGGAGGCTTCCTAACTCATTCTACGAAGCCAACATTATCCTGATACCAAAACCAGACAAGGACAACATTCATTCCAGGGATGCAGGGATGGTTCAACATCTGGAAATCTATCAATGTGATACACCACATTAACAAAATGAAGAATAAAAATCACATGATCATCTCAATAGATACAGAGAAAGCATTTGACAAGATACAGCATCCATTTATGATAAAAACTCTAAATAAAATGGGTATAGAAGGAAAATATCTCAATATAATAAAGGCCATATATGACAAACCCACAGCAAATATCATTCTCAACAGAGAAAAACTGAAAGCTATCCCTTTAAGAACAGGAACCAGAAGGGTGCCCACTGTCACCTCTCTTATTTAACAGAGTATTGGAAGTCCTAGCCAGAGCAATCAGGCAAGAAAAAGAAATAAAAGGGATACACATTGGAAGAGAAGAAGTGAAACTGTCACTCTTTGCAGATGACTTGATCTTATATCTAGAAAACCCTAAAGAATCCACTAAAAAACTTTTAGAAACAATAAAGGAATACAGTCAAGTCATGGGACACAAAATCAACATACAAAAACCGGTGCCTTTCTATACACTAACAACGAAGTAGCAGAAAGAGAAATTAGGAATACAATCCCATTTACAATCACAACAAAAAGAATAAAATATCTATGAATAAACTTAACCAAAGAGGTGAAAGATCTGTACACCAAAAACTATAAAACATTGTTGAAAGAAATAGAAGAAGACACAAAGAAATGGAAAGATATTCTGTGCTCTTGCATTGAAAGAATTAACATCATTAAAATGTCCATACTTCCTAATCTGCAGATTCAATGCAATCCCTATCAAAGTTGCAACAACATTTTTCGCAGAAAGAGAACAAAGAATCCTAAAATTTATACAGAACAAAAGACCCCGAATAGCCAAAGGATTCCTGAGAAAAAAGAACAAACCTGGAGGTATCACACTCCCTGATTTCAAAATATACTACAAAGCCATAGTAACCAAAACAGCATGGTACTGGCACAAAAACAGACACACAGATCAATGGAACAGAATCGAGAGCTCAGAAATAAACCCACACATTTATGGACACCTAATATTTGACAAGGGAGCCAAAAGCATATGATGGAGAAAGGAGAGTCTCTTTGATAAATGGTGTTGGGAAAACTGGACAGCCACATTCAAAAGAATGAAAGTAGACCATTCCCTTACACCATGCACAAAAATCAACTCAAAATGGATTAAAGACTTGAATGGAAGACCCGAAACCATGAGACTTCTAGAAGAAAACATAGGCAGTAAGCTCTTTGACATTGGTCTTAGCAGCATATTTTCAAGTACCATATCTGACCAGGCAAGGGAAACAAAAGAAAAAATGAACAAATGGGACTACATCAAACTAAAAAGCTTCTGCACAGCAAAGGAAACCATCAACAAAACAAAAAGACAACCTAACAATTGGGAGAAGATATTTGCAAAGCATATATCAGATAAGGGGTTAATATCCAAAATATACAAAAAACTCATACAGCTCAACAACAAAAAAACTAACAACCCAATTAAAAAATGGGCAAAAGATCTGAACACAGCTTTCTCCAAAGAAGATATACGGATGGCCAACAGACATATGAAAAGATGCTCAACATCATTAGCTATCAGGGAAACGCAAATCAAAACTACAATGAGGTATCACCTCAATCCGGTCAGAATGGCTATCATTAACAAGACAGGAAATAACAAATGTTGGAGAGGATGTGGAGAGATGGGAACCCTTGTACACTGCTGGTGGGAGTACAAACTGGTGCAGCCACTATGGAAAGCAGTATGGAGTTTCCTCATAAAATTAAGAATAGATCTACCATATGATCCAGCTATTCCACTGCTGGGTATTTATCCAAAGAACTTGATAATACAAATGCATAAAGATACCTGCACACCTATGTTCATTGCAGCACTATACACAATAGCTAAGACTTGGAAGCAACCTGGGTGCCCATCAAGGGACAAATGGATAAAGAAGATGTGGTATTTATACACTACGGAATACTACTCAGCCATAAGAAATGTTGAAATCTGGCCATTTGTGACAACATGGATGGACCCTGAGGGTATTATACTAAGTGAAATAAGTCAGAGGGAGAAAGTCAAATACCGTATGATCTCACTCATAAGTAGAAGATAAAAACAACGACAATCAAACACATAGCAATGGAGAATGGATTGGTGGTTACCATGGTGGGGAGGATGGGGCAAAAGGGGTGATTAGGCTCACATGTGAGAGGATGGACTATAATTAGTTTTTGGGTGGTGAACATGATGTAATCTACACAGAATTCAGAATATATTACGATGTACATCTGAAAGCTATATAATGTTATAATCCAATGTTACTGCAATTAAAAAAAAAGTAAATGACAAAGAAAAAATATTAAGGGCAGCAAGGCAGAAGAAAATAACTTACAAAGGAACCTCTATCAGGCTTTCAGAAGATTTCTCAACAGAAACCTTACAGGCTAGGAGAGAGTGAAATGATATATTAAAAATTCTGAAAGACAAACATCTTCAGCCAAGAATACTCTATCCAGCAAGAATATTCTTCAGATATGATGGATAAATAAAAACTCTCCCAGATAAACAAAAGCTAAGGAAGTTCACCACCACAAGACACCCTCTACAAGAAATGATCAAGAAGATCCTCATACCTGAAAAAAAAGAAAGGGTTTACAAAGCCTTGAGCAAGGAGATAAATAGGCAGACAAAAATCAGAAAAATTCAGCTCTCTATCAGAAGAGGTTAGCAAACACTTAATCATAACATTAAAGATAAAGGGAAGGAAAACATAAAAAATAACTATAATCTTGTTGTTTTAACCACAAACCCACAACACAAGAGGGAATAAGTTGTGACAATAATAACTTACAAGGGGAAGAGGTAAGGAATGGAATTGGCTTAGACTAAGGGAATAAGAGGCTACGGACTATCTCTCTACAAAATTTTTTATACAAACTTCATGGCAACCACTAAACAAATAATCATAACAGAGACACAAATGATAAATAAAGAGAAAACTGAGAAAACTATCATAGAGAACTACCAAATTGAATGGGTAGTCTGAAGAACATGGGAGGAGAAACAAGGGAAATACAGAACAACTGGAAACCAAGCAACAAAATGGCAGCTTTAAGCCTTCATATATCAATAATCACCCTAAATGTAAATGGAATGAATTCTCCAATCAAAAGAAACAGAGCAGCAGGATAGAATAAAACAGAAGACCCAACTTGGGGCTGGCCCAGTGGTGTACTGGTTAAGTTCGTGTACTCTGCTTTGCAGGCCTGGGATTCATGGGTTTGGATCTTGGGTGTGGACCTACACACTGCTCATCAAGCCATGCTGTGGCAGCATCGCACATACAGAATGGACGAAGACTGGAACACGTGTCAGCTCAGCGACAATCTTCCTCAAGCAAAAAGAGGAAGACTGGCAACAGATGTTTGCTCAGGGCCAATATTCCTCACCAAAAACAAACAAACAAAAAACAAACAAAAAAAACTAGACCCAACAATATGCTGTCTCCAGGAAACACATCTTGGCTCTAAAGGCAAACACAGTCTCAGAGTGAAGGGATGGAAGATGATACTCCAAGCTAACGGAAAACAAAAGAAAGCAGGTGTTGCCATACTTATCTCAGACAAAACAGACTTCAAGATAAAGAAGGCAATGAGAGACAAAGACGGGCAGTATACAATGATAAAAGGGACACTCCACCAAGAAGACATAACACTTATAAATATTTATGTACTCAATGCAGGAGCATCAAAGTACATAAAGCAACTATTAACAAACCTAAAAGGAGAGGTTAACAACAAGACAATAATACTAGGGAACCTTAACACCCCAGTTATATCAAAGGACAGATTATCCTGACAGAAAGTCAAGAAGAAAATAGTGGAATTAAATGAAAAACTAGACCAGATGGACTTAATAGAGACATATAGAACACTCCATCCAAAAACAGCAGAATACACATTCTTCTCAAGTGCACAGGGAACATTCTCAAGGATAGACCATATGTTGGGAAACAGGGCAATCTTCACTAAATTCAAGAAGACTGAAATCATATCAAGCATCTTTTCTGACCATAATGCTATGAAACTAGAAATCAACCACAAGGAAAAAGGTGGGAAAGTGACAAACATGTGGGGACTAAACAACATGCTACTGAACAAACAAGGGATCATTGAAGAAATTAAAGGAGAAATCAAAAAATATCTGGAGACAGGGGCTGGCCCCGTGGCCGAGTGGTTAAGTTCGTGCGCTCCGCTGCAGGCGGCCCAGTGTTTCGTCGGTTCGAATCCTGGGCACGGACATGGCACTGCTCGTCAGACCACGCTGAGGCAGCGTCCCACATGCCACAACTAGAGGAACCCACAATGAAGAATACACAACTATGTACTGGGGGGCTTTGGGGAGAAAAAGGAAAAAATAAAATCTTTAAAAATATATATATATCTGGAAACAAATGAGAATGAAAATATATCATACCAACTCTTATGGGATGCAGCAAAAGCAGTCCTAAGAGGCAAATACACAGCAATACAGGCCCACCTTAACAAACAAGAAAAATCTCAAATAAGCAATCTTAAACTACACCTAACAGAATTATAAAAAGAAGAACAAAGTCCAAAGTCAGCAGAAGGAGAGAAATAATAAAAATTAGAGCAGAAATAAATGAAATTGAAATTTAAAAAAAACAGTGGAAAGGATCAACGAAACTAAGAGCTGGTTCTTTGAGAAGACAAACAAAATTGATAAGCCCTTAGCCAGACTCAGTAAGAAAAAAAGAGAAGAGGCTCAAACAAATAAAATTAGAAATGAAAGAGGAGGAATTACAACAGATACCACAGAAATATGAAGGATTATAAGAGAATACTATGAAAAACTATACACCAAGAAATTGGACAATCTAGAAGAAATGGATAAATTCATAGACTCATACAACCTCCCAAAACTGAATCAAGAAGAAATAGAGACTCTGAATAGACCAATCACAAGTAAAGAAATTGAAACAGCAATCAAAAACCTCCCAAAAAATGAAAGTCCAGGACCAGATGGCTTCTCTGGAGAATTCAAACAAACATTAAAAGAAGATTTAATACCTATCCTTCTGAAACTAGTCCAAAAAGTTGAAGAAGACAGAACACTTCCTAACACATTTTACGAGGCCAATGTCACCCTGATCCCAAAGCCAGACAGGACAACATAAAAAAGGAAAAGTATAGGCAAATATCACTGATGAACATAGATGCAAAAATCCTCAATAAAATATTGGCAAACCAATGTCAGCAACACATTAAAAGGATCACACACCATAATCAAGTGACATTTTACACCAGAGA
Source organism: Equus quagga (assembly GCF_021613505.1). Lineage (NCBI taxonomy): Eukaryota > Metazoa > Chordata > Mammalia > Perissodactyla > Equidae > Equus > Equus quagga. Next base: position 99,508,148 of record NC_060277.1, on the reverse strand, counting down.
TGCAGGCATGATTTAACATCCGCAAATCAATTGATGTGATACACCACATTAACAAAATGAGGAATAAAAACCACATGATCATCTCAATAGACACGGAGAAAACATTTGACAAGATCCAATATCCATTTATGATAAAAATTCTGAATAAAACAGGTATAAAAGGAAAGTACCTCAACATAATAAATGCCATATATGACAAACCCACAGCCAACATCATACCTGACAGTGAAAAACTGAAAGCCATCTCTCTGAGAACAGGAGCAAGACAAGGGTGCCCACTCTCACCATTCCTATTCAACAGAGTACTGGAGGTTTTGGTCAGAGCAATTAGGCAAGAAAAAGAAATAAAATGAATCCAAATAGGCAATGAAGAAGTGAAACTCTCACTGTTTGCAGATGACATGATTTTATATATAGAAAACCCTGAAGAGCCCACTGGAAAACTATTAGAAATAATCAACAACTACTGCAAAGTTGCAGGTTACAAAATCAACTTACAAAAATCAGTTTCATTTCTATACTCTAATAACAAACTAACAGAAAGAGAAATCAAGAATACAATTCCATTCACAATCACAACAAAAAGAATGAAATGTCTAGGTTATTCCTAGACATTCCAAGAAACAGAAAGATATTCCACACACATGGATTGGAAGAATAAGTACAGTTAAAATCTCCATACTACCTAAAGCAATCTACAGATTCAAAGCAATCCCAATGATAATCCCAATGACATTCTTCATGGAAATATAACAAAGAATCCTAAAATTCACATGGGGCTACAAAAGACACCAAATAGCTAAAGCAATCCAAAGAAAATAAGAACAAAGCTGGAGGCATCAAAATCCCTGAATTCAAAATACACCACAAAGCTATAGTAATCAAAACAGCATGGTACTGGTATAAAAACAGACACACAGATCAGTGGAACATAATTGAAAGCCCAGAAATAAAACTACACATCTATGGACAGCTAATCTTTGACAAAGGAGCTAGGAACATACAACGGAGAAAGGAAAGTCTCTTCAATAAATGGTGCTGGGAGAACTGGACAGCCACATGCAAAAGAACGAAAGTATACCATTATCTTTCACAAGACACAAAAATTAATTCAAAATGGACCAAAGACTTGAATGTAAGACCTGAAACTATAAAATTCGTAGAGGAAAATATAGGCAGTACACTCTTTGACACTGGTCTTAGCAGGATCTTTTTGAATACCATGTCTATCTGGACAAGGGAAACAAATGAAAATAAATAAGCAAGTGGGAATTCATGAGACTAAAGAGCTTCTGCAAAGCAAAGGAAACCAGGAACAAAAGGAAAAGATGACCCACCAACTGGGAGAAAATACTTGAAAAACATACATCCAAAAAGGGGTTAATCTCCAAAATACATAGAGAACTCACACAACAACAACAACAACAAAAAACAAACAACCTGATCAAATAATGGGCAGAGGATATGAACAGACATTTTTCCAAAGAACCTATACAGATGGTCAAATAGGCACATGAAAAGATGTTCAACATCACTAATCATCAGGGAAATGCAAGTCAAAACTACACTAAGATATCACCTTACACCCATTAGCATGGCTACAACCACCAAGACAAAACATAACAAATGTTGGAGAGGATGTGGAGAATAGGTAACCCTCATACACTGCTGGTGGGAATGCAAACTGGTGCAGCCATTACGGAAAAAAGTACGGAGATTTCTCAAAAAATAAAAAATAGAAATAGCATATGATCCAGTTATCCCACTACTTGGTATTTATCCAAAGAACTTGAAATCAACAATTCGAAGAGACTTATGCACCTCTATGTTCATCGCAGCATTATTCACAATAGCCAATAGGTGTAAGCAACCCAAGTGCACAGTGACTGATGATTGGATAAAGAAAATGTGGTATATATACACAATGGAATACTACTCAGCCATAAAAAAGACAAAATTGTCCCATTTGCAACAACATGGATGGACTTTGAGGGTACTATGTTAAGTGAAATAAGCCAGACAGAGAAAGATAAACTGTACGATTTCCCTCCCTATGTGGAAGATAAACTAACGCTTGGACAAAGAGAACAGATTAGTGGATACTAGAGGGGATAGCAGTTGGAGGGTGGGTATAAGGGGTAAAGGGGCACATTTATATGGTGACTGATCAAAAATAATGTACAACTGAAATTTCACAATGTTATAAACTATTATGACCTCAATAAAATTTTAAATAAATAAATAAAAGTAGTTTTGACAAGGGGAGTATGATGGGGGGTGGGAAAAGATGGAATGAGGAATTGTTTCATTTTATTTTTAGCCTTTGTATACTTTTTAATTTTTAACCATCTTTCATAATGGTAAAAATAACCAATTTTAAAAAACTAAATTAATAGAATAAAAGGAAAAATAAAAATAAATGCAAAAAATATGGAAAGCAGATATCACTTTTTCAATTTTGCATGGTAACTTTTTCTCACCTTTAAGCATCTTCACAATTCCTATCAATGTTTCCATATCCATATCTTCATCAGCTATAAAATAAGATCAATTCACATATATAAGCATGGATACTCAAAAAACAATTCAAATTTGGCAATTTTCAGAATTTCCTCTAGAATTTTCTCACCTAGTGTGTCTCTATTTCCTCATTTCTATAACAGAATGTAATAGCACCTATCTCATAGGCTTTGAGTAAGCATTAAAAGAGAATAAGGTGCTGGCCTATAGCGTAGTAGTTAAGTTTGGTGCACCCCACTTCAGCGAGCAGCCCAGGCTCATGGGTTCAGATCCCAGACACAGACCTATGTCACTCATCAGCCAGGCTGTAGCAGTGACCCATATATAAAGTGGAGGAAGATTGGCACAGATGTTTGCTCAGGGCTAATCTTCCTCAACAATAAAAAAAGAGAGAGAGAGAGAATAAGTAAGGTGCTTAGACCAATGTCTAGCATATTGTATGTGCTCAATAAATGATAGCCATTACTTTTTAAAAATTATAAATAAATAAGCAGAATCTATACGTTTTCTTCTGATATAAAGAGACAGCCATACCAGATATTTTTTCTAACTTAAAGTTTTGGATATGACACTGATGATTATAGCATCTCTTTTAAATATAAAATATAATTTCTTAATTTTCCTATCTAATCTCTAGAGGTAATATATGCCTTGTGGGCTTATTATAATGGCCTGAAGAATAGCTTTCATAGAGAGCAAATAAATATTCCTAAATATACAGAAAGAAAAAACTCTGTAGTCAATGTTTCCGCTCTTAACATCTGGTAAGGTTTTAAGGGGATATGATTTTAATTAGCAAACAGTTAACACGCAAGGGCAGCATGACCTGATGTTACCCTCTTGCCTTCATAGATATGTCAGATAATTACCTGTGTGGAAAGAAAGCAAAGAAAATCCCAATTGTACAGTGAAAGAATATATAAATACCATATACATGCACATACATATAATTTTTGGAACTGTAATTATGAGACCAGGAGATTATGAATCAATGATAAGAATCTTTCATAGCATGCTCTCAAACAGACCCTATAAAATGTAACTAATGCAAACAAGTCATTCAATTTCTGATGACTTACCAAGAGAACAAAAGGGTTTTGTAAGTTTCTTTTGGATTAATCCTAGCTAAGTAGGATTTAAAATGTTTTGTTCTGTGAATTAAGGAAATTTAATAATTTTTTAATGTAAAATAATACCTACCCACAATATCTTATCCATTTTAAAGTGAGTACACTTATTAGCACACATAGTTGAGCTTATAATGATAATCCCCAAACCAATTGACAGTATTTTTCCAGATTTGTTATAGATTGGAAATTTATGTTGGGACCACAACAAAGAGGGCATTGGATACTATAAGTACTTTTTTACTTAGGTGATGTCACCAAGATGGTGAAATAGGAGATCCAAGCCTCTGTCCTCTAACACAGATGGACAATTAGACAGCTATCCACAAACAAAACACCTCTGGGAGAGCACTGGAGTCTGCTTAAGAAACTTCAGCAACACAGTGGAACAAAAAAAACATGAGAATAACCACACAAAAAAGGAAGGAAGATAGTTTCATTTCACCTGCATCATTCCATCTCCCAAGCTGGCTTTGCTCAGTGCCAGGAAAGAACTCAGCTAGAAAGAGTTCCCCTCACCAGGAGAGGAGGGTGAGTAACCAGCTTTCCCCAGCCTTTCAAGACACTAAACAAAGGTTTGCTTTTGTTTCACCCCACCCAGAAAATGGGAAAGCTGAGACATATAATGATGGCAAAGAACAAGGAAGAAAAGCTGGGGCTACCAACAGTAGTTATGCAGTAGAGCAATCACGGTTCCCAAGGATCTGCTCTGTAGACAAACCTAGCAGCTTATGCCATGAAGAATGGCCACAAGAGCCATCACAGATTCCCTACAGATTTTACTGGCTTCCGTTCCACAGGTATTCACACTCACTGACACAAGCCACCTAAGTCCCTCCATGCTCTTCCAAAGTTGGAGGAATCACACTAAGAGAGTAGATCTTAAATGCTCTCACCACAAAAAAATTGGGAATTATGTGAGGTGATGGATGTGTTAGCTAACCTTATTGTGGTAATCATTTCACAATATATACATATATCAAACCGTCACGTTATACACCTTAAACTTACACAATATTAGATATCAATATCTCAGTAAAGCTGAGGAAGAGTCCATGATATTTTGATGTACTAGCAATGAAGAATTGAAAATTGAAAATATTTCGAATTTCCATTTATAATAGTACCAACAACCATGAAATACTTAGGTATAAATCAAAGAAAATATGTGTGAGACATGTGTGCTTCAAACTATGAAACTCTCATAAGAGAAATCAAAGACTTAAATAAGTGGAGAGATATACCTTGTCATAGATTGGAAGGCTCAATACTGTTAAGTTGTCAATTTTCCCAAATTGATTGATAGATTAAATGCAATCTCAGTAAAATCACAGCAGGAAGTTTTGTAGAAACCAATAATCTGATTCTAAAATTTACGTGGAAAAGCAAAAAACAAAAAACTAGAATAGCCAAAACAATTTTGAAAAAAAAGAACAAAGTTGAAAGACTGACAGTAAGTAGCTAAAATCAAGCCTTATAATAGAAATACAGTAAAGGACAAACACAAAAATCAATGGAACTGAATAGACCACCCAGAAATGGAGGCACATACATATACTCATCAACTTATTTTCAACAAAGGGTGAAAGACACTTCAATGAATAAAAGACAGTCCTTTCAACAAATGGTGCTGGATCAACTGCATGTCAATGTGTTAAAAAAAAGAATCTCAAACTATGCAAAAACTAACTCAAAATGATCATGGACCTAAATGTAAAATCTAAAACTATAAAACTTCCAGCACTGTGCTTATGCTGTCCTATATGTTAGCTGCTAGCCACATGTGGCTATTGAATGCATGAAATGTGTATTGTCTAAATTGAGTTGTGCCATAAGAGTAAAATATCCAACAGATTTCAAAGTCTTAGTATGAACAAAGGAAAATAAAATGTTTCATTAGTAAGTTTTTACGTTGACAACAAGTTTAAATGATAATCTTTAGAATATTTTGAGTTAAATAAAATCTATTTTAATATTAATTTTACCTCTTTTAAATTTTATTAATGGGGCTACTAGAACATTTAAAATTACATACGAGGATTGCATTATATTATATGAGGATTGTTCTATACTTGTATTATAGGATAGCACTGTTCTAGAAGAAAATACAGGAGAAAATCTTTGTATCCTTGGGTTAGGTAAAGACTTCTTAGATACGACACAAAAAGCACTATTCATAAAAAATTATAAAGTTTTCAAAGACACTGGTAAGAAAATGAAAAGATAAGTAACAGACTGGAAAGAAATGTTTACAGGGTACATATCAAACCTGCATCCAGAATATATAAAAGACTCTCAAAAGTCAATAAGTAGAAAAGAAACAACTCCATCAAAAAGTGGGCAAAATATTTGAGCAGACACTTCAGAAAAGACAGTATACAGATGGCAAATAAGAATATGTTGCTCAACGTCATCTGTCAGTAGGGAAACACAAATTAAAGCCAAATGAAATAACACTACACATACTATGATAGCTACTAAAAAGGAAACTGACACTACCAAGTGCTAGTTAAGACTGCAGAGCAACTGAAATGCTTATATTGGTGATGGCACAGGCACTTTGGGAAACAGCGGCAGTTTTTTTTCATCAAGTTAAACATATACTTATCATACATCCCAGCAACCCCACTTCTAAGTGTTATCCCAAAAGAAATTAAAACTCATGTTCACACATAAGAACCTACAGGTTTGAATTTTGTGGTGATTTTTACTTATAATTGCCAAAAACTGGGGAAACTCAAATGCCTCCTATAAAGACAAAGGATAGTAAACGTTGCTAATTCATACAATAGAATACTATTTAGCAATATAAGGAAGGAATTATAGATACATTCAAATCCATGGATGAATCTTAAAAACAAAATGTTGAAAAAAGAAGACATTTTGTGAAGATTACATACATTGGATTATACTGTATGTTTCCACTTAAATTCAGTCCTATAAGAGGCAAAACTAATCAATAATGATAAAAATGTGCAGTGATGTGGTTTTCCTCTTGGGAAGAGGCAAGTGACTGAATGGCAAGAAGCATCAGGGAATTCTCTGAGAAGCTGTAAATATCTATATCCTGATTGCAGTGTGAATTACACAAGTATATATATTTGTCAAAATTCACCATTTTCTAACCTTAATCTGTAGTTTTATTGTATGTAAATTATAGATAATTTTTTAAATGAAAAACATTGGAGCAAAAATTTAGACTGTGTATAGTCATTGAGGATTTTTGAATAGCAGGGTAGCACATTAAAAACTATGCTTTAGGAAGAATTATCTGACAGCGGAGTGAATCAGTTAATGTCTAAGAAGTCTACTATCTCTCAGCTTATCAAATAATAAGAAGCAGAACTTTTGTAATGGCATGAAATTTTTTTTTAAATTTAGTCTAGATAATTCATATAAATATATTGTCAGAAACTCCCATGGAAAAGCCTCCAAAGTAACAAGCTGAACAGTATCTAACAACCATAATGAGGTATTTTAAAGCCTCACTAGTAGCTGAAAGGTGTTCTAGTAGTTCCTGTTGTTCATCTTCTGTAAGTTTTATATCCATGTTTTTCAGAACAGCATCCACATTACTGAAATCAATCTTCCTTCCTTAGGAAATAAGAGCATGATGAGGATAAGGAAAATATCAAATCATATAGCACTGTGAAGCTCATGTGTTAGAAAAACACACAAAAAGAATGTTGCCACAGATATTACCATAAGTTTAAAAAGTTCATTTTACTTATTTGTATCTCTAGCATGTAACATAGTGTCTACTACTGCTGGTTATTCAGCAAAACTTTGTTCAGTGAATGAATTAGTTAGTTAATTAGCAAACTTTCACTCACCCATAGATGATCTCCTATCTTTTATCTCATTCTTGTTCAATGTTTTATCAACTGTAAAATAAGAAACTAGGTCACTGGGGTAAATGATATTTATTGTGAATTTTATAAAATTATTAATGTAAACATAGCAATTTTGGGATATTGTACACATTGATCTAAAATATAACCTAGTTTAATTCCAAATAAATATAAGGCACAGGAAAAAAAGGAAGCTCTCAAGAATCAATGAAGAAAACTAAAGAGATCAACTTAATATAGACTGCTATATATGTAGGTTATTATATATGAACCTCATGGTAATCACAAATCAGATACCTATAATAAATAAACAAATAATTAAGAGAAAGGAACCCAAACATAATACTAAAAAAAGCCATCAAACTACAAGGGAAGAGAGCAAGAGAAGAAGAAAGGAACAGATAAGAATTACTAAAACACCCAGAACAAAAGTAACAAAATGCCAATAAGTACATACTTAATAATAGTTACTTTAAATGTCAACAGACTAAATGCTCCAATCAAAAGGCATAGGGTGGCTGACTGGATGAAAAACAAGACCCATATATATCTTGCATACAAGAGACACGCTTCAGACCTAAAGACACTCACAAACTGAAAGTGAAGGGACAGAAAAAAGATACTCCATGCAAATGGCAATGAAAAGAAAGCGGGGGTAGCAATGCTTATATCAGACAAAACAGAATTTAAAACAAAAACTGTAACAAGAGACAAAGACGGGCACTACATAATGATAAAGGGATCAATCCAGTAAGAGGATATAACACTTGTAAATATCTATGCACCCAACATAGGAGCACCTAAATATATAAAGGAATTACTAACAGACATAAAAAGAGAAATAGACAGTAACACAATAATAGCAGGGGACTTTAACACTCCACTTACACCAATAGATGGATCATCCAAACAGAAGATCAATAAGCAAACATTGGCCTTAAATGACACATTAGACAAAACGGACTTAGTAGATATATACAGAACATTCCATCCCAAAACAACAGAATACAAATTCTTTTCAAATGTACATGGAACATTCTCTAGAATAGATTACATATTAGGCCACAAAACAAGTCTCAATAAACTTAATAAGATTTCTTAAATAAATTTAAGAAATAATACCAAGCATCTTTTCTGACCATAATGGTATAAAACCAGAAATCAACTACAGGAAGAAAATCAGAAAAGCCACAAATATGTGGAGGTTTAAAAAAATGCTACTGAACAACAATTGATCAATGGAGAAATCAAAAAAGACCTGGAGACAAATGAAAATGAAAATATGACATGCCAAAATCTGTCGGATACAGCAAACGTGGTTCTAAGAGGGAAGTTTATAGCAATACAGGCCTATCTCAACAAACAAGAAAAATCCCAAGTAAACAATCTAACAGTGCACCTAACGGAACTGGAGCAAAAAGAACAAAGTCCCAAATCAGAAGAAGGAAGGAAATAATACAAATCAGAGCAGAAATAAATGAAATAAAGACTTAAGAAACAATAGAAGAAATCAATGAAATCAAGAGTTAGTTCTTTGAAAAGATACTCAAAATTGACAAACCTTTAGCTAGACTCACCAAGGAAAAATACAGAGAAGGCTCAAATAAATAAAATCAGAAATGAAAGAAGAGAAATTACAACAAACACCTCAGAAATACAAAAGATTCTAAGAGACTACTATGAAAAGCTATACACTGACAAATCGGATAACCTAGAAGAAATGAATAAATTCTTAGAAACATACAACTTTCCAAAACTGAATCAAGAGGAAGTAGAGAATTTGAATGACCAATCACCAGTAAGGAGATCAAAACAGTAATCAAAAACCTCGCGAAAAATAAAACTCCAGGACTACTAGACAGCTTCCCTGGTGAATTCTCCCAAACATTCAAAGAAGACTTAATACCTATCCTTCTCAAACTCTTCAAAAAAATTGAATCCTAACTCATTCTACGAAACTCATACTACCCTGATACCAAAACCAGACAAGCACAACACAAAAAAAGAAAATTACAGGCCAATATCACTGATGAAGATCGATGCAAAAATCCTCAACTAAATACTAGCAAAGCGAATACAACAATACATTAAAAGGATCATACATCATGATTAAGTGGGATTTATTCCAGAGATGCAGGGATGGTTCAACATCTGCAAATCAATCAACATGATACACCACATTAACAAAATGAAGAATAAAAATCACATGATCTCAATAGATGCAGAGAAAACATTTGACAAGATACAACATCCATTTATGATAAGCACTCCAAATAAATGGGTATAGAAGGAAAGTACCTCAATATAATAAAGGCCATATATGACAAACCCACAGCTAATATCATTCTCATTGGAGAGAAACTGAAAGCTATCCCTCTAAAAACAGGAACCAGAAAAGGATGCCCACTTTCACCACTCTTATTTAACGTAGTAGTGGAAGTCCTAGCCAGAGTCATCAGGCAATAAAAAGAAATAAAAGAGATCCAAATTGGAAAGGAAGAAGTGAAACTGTCATTATTTTCAGATGACATTATTTTATATATAGAAAACCCTAAAGAATCCATCAAAAAATTTTTAGAAATAATAAATGAACACAGCTAAGTTGCAGGATACAAAATCAAAAATAACTTGCATCTCTATACAGTAACAATGAAGTAGCAGAAAGAGAAATTAAGAATACAACTTCCACAAAAAGAATAAAATATCTAGGAATAAACTTAACCAAAGAGGTGAAAGATCTGTAAACTGACAATTTTTTGTTGAAAGAAACATAAAACAGTGTTGAAAGAAATTGAAGAAGATACTAAGAAATGGAAAAATATTCCATGCTCTTGGATTGGAAGAATTAACATAGTTAAAATGCCCATACTTCCTAAAGCAATCTGCAGATTCAATGCAATCCCTATCAAAGTTCCAACAACACTTTTCTTAGAAATAGAACAAAGAATCCTAAAATTTATATGGAAAAACAAAAGACCTCGAATAGCCAAAGGAATCCTGAGGAAAAAGAACAAAGCTAGCGATATCACATTCTCTGATTTCAAAATATACTACAAAGCTATAGTAACCAAGACAGCATGGTACTGGCACAAAAACAGACACACAGAGCAATGGAACAGAATCGAGAGCTCAGAAATAAACCTACACAACTATGGACAGCTAATTTTCGACAAGGGAACCAAGAACATACAATGCAGACAGGCAAGTCTCTTCAATAAATGGTGTTGGGAACACTAGACAGCCACATGGAAAAGAATGAAAGTAGACCATTATCTTACACCATGCACAAAAATCAACTCAAAATGGATTAAAGATTTGAATGTAAGACCTGAAACCATGAAACTTCTAGAATAAACATAGGCCACACATTCTTCAACATCAGTCTTAGCAACATATTTTCAAGTACCAGGTCTGACCAGGCAAGGGAAACAATAAAAAAAATAAACAAATGAGACTACATCAAACTAAAAAGCTTCTGCACAGCAAAGGAAACCATTAACAAACTAAAAGACAATCTAACACTTGGGAGAAGATATTTGCAAACCATATGTCTGATAAGGCGTTAATATCCAAAACACATAAAGAACTCATACATCTCAACCAAAAAGCTAACAACCCAATTAAAAAATGGGCAAAAGATCTGAACAGAGATTTCTCCAAAGAAGATATACAGATGGCCAACAGGCACATGGAAAGATGTTCAACATCACTAACTAGCAGGGAAATGCAAATCAAAACTATAAGGGGATATTACCTCACTCCCATCAGAATGGCTATAATTAACAAGACAGGAAATAACAAGTGTTGGAGAGGATGTGGAGAAAAGGGAACTCTTATACACTGCTGGTGGGAGTGCAAACTGGTGGAGCCACTATGAAAAACAGTATGGAGATTCTTCAAAAAATTAAGAACAGAACTAACCATATGATCCAGTGATTCCACTGCTGAGTGTTTATCCAAAGAACATGAAAACATGAATGTGTAAAGATACATGCACCACTATGTTCATTGCAGCATTATTCACAACAGCCACAACTTGGAAGTAACATGGGTGCCCATCAAGGGACGAATGGATAAAGATGATGTGGTATATACACACAATGGAATACTACTCAGCCATAAAAAATGATGAAATCTGGCCATTTATGACAACATGGATGGACCCTGAGGGTATTATGCCAAGCAAAATAAGTTAGAGGGAGAAAGTCAAATACTGTATGATCTCACTCAGAAATAAAAGACAAAAACAACAACAAACAGTCACATAAAGACAGAGATTGGATTGGTTGTTATCAGAGGGGAAGTGGGTAGGGAGAAGGGTAAAATGAGTGATTAGGCACATGGGCATGGTGATGAATTGTAGTTAGTCTTTGGGTGGTGAATATGATGTAATCTACACAGAAATCAAAACATAATGATGTACACCTGAAATTTATATAATGTTATAAACCAATGTTACCACAATAAAAAAAATAAAGAGCATCAAAAAAAAAAAGAGAATCAATGAAGATTATTGTTTCTGAGAGATAATGAATCAACTGCAAAATAAGGCACTTTGAAATACATAACAGACAAAAAAAATCAGTATTCAAGCTTTGTAGTATCTTTCAGAACTTGGAATGAGTTCCTTTGCAGGAGATGATGGAGAGAAGACATATTCATTCTGCTGATGTAACGAGATAGGGGCATGGCATCTTTTTTTCCCTGCTATCTAACAAAAATAAAACTTTAAAGCAATCCATTTTAGTGAGCTGCCCCTTCCAATTGTGCAACCTACCAAGAAAATGGGGCCTGTGCCTGATAGTCCATTTGGAGCCCTGGAAGGCAGCAAGACAGACAGACTTTCCTGAGAAAACAGAGCAAGTGGAAAGTAGAGAAAAAATGAGAGCATTGCTATCTAAGAAGGAGAGTCTAGGACAGCCACCAAATTTTCCACAGCCCCAGCATGGCGTAAAAGAATAGCAAAAGATTTCCTGTGACACAGTAAAAGGAGCAGAGGTTGGTGAGAGAAGAGCCAAAGCCCCAAAGCGGCCTGACAATCAAGCTGAGGTGCACAGCAACAAGTAACAGTACAGACTGCAAGATAAAACACCAGAAGAAAATGCAGGTCATTCAACAAATGCCAGCATGAAAGAGAACAATATATGAGGCTTGGGGGCCAGCCGCGTGGCCAAGTGGTTGAGTTCGCACGCTCTGCTTTGGCGGCCCTGTGTTTTGACGGTTCGGATCCTGGGCGTGGACATGGCACCGCTCATCAGGCCATGCTGAGTGGCCTCCCAAATGGCACAACCAGAAAGAGCTACAACTAGACTGTACAACTATGTACTGGGGGAGGGTGTTTAAAAAGTATATATATGAGGCTCAGAGCACACATATTATCATGAAGATATCTGAAGAGCAGGCACCTACCTCCCTTTCCCCACCCACCCCAACATGAGCCTTCCAGAGCACAGACACAACCATCTGGAGAAGGGAGAAATGAGAAAATCTTTATTCAACTTATGAAAGTGCTGATATGAACAGAATTTAACCTAGTAGTTAAGATCATGTTTTCTACCACTCAGAATACAAACTCATGTGGGTAAAAACTGCAATGTCCCTAATTTCTCTAAGTTAAGACATAGAAAAATAAAAGCAGTCAAACTTTTCTACACTTGAGTTTTTGACCTAAGAAATTTGTAACTTGCAAAATTTATGTAACTAACACTCAGTAGACTGTAGCCTCTATGAACTAGTCAGAAACTATCTTTTGGTGATTTTAAGGAATTTATATCCTACTTTTTTTTTCTTATTTTCATTTCCATGTTTTCTTGTCACACACCAGAGAACTTCCTCCAGTTGTCAAGGAGAAGTTTAGGATAACATCCTGCTGGCCTGGTCTTGGAACATGCTCTGCACTATTGAATCAGTATACTTACCAATGTTAGATGATCATCCCTTCTCCCTTGGCTCAGCTCTGGCCCTCCTGGCTGGGTTCCCCTTGGTCATCCGTCCTGGAGCACCCTCACCAGAGCTTTTGGCCATAACTGCCAGTTGTTCTCACTGAGCTCTCAGCTGACAGAACTGGGTTTCCTCTGTATTTGGTCATCTCTATTTTGACCCCTTAACTACAAAAACCTGGCTGCGGCTGCTCATATCCCCATTCTGACTCTTTGTGCCCTCTCATCTGCTCCCCACGCCATCCATACACCCACACACACTAGTCCTTCCACTTGGACCGTTTTTACCACCTATCCTGGTCTATGAAGGTAGAGTTAGAAAGGGCTACTTAAGCTGTGTTCCAACTCTTCTGAAACCGCGGGCATTGGGGAAATGAGCAGCCATCTGCCCTGCATCCTCTGTTTTCACTGACCAATTCATTTAGTCATGTTTCCTTCCCATCCAGTTCCCTGTCACTGTCAATTAGGCCCTTGCTCTTTCAAGCTCCCCTTGCCCGTGGAATATCGTCTGGTCCTAGCTGTGGTTCCCATCACTCCCCCATCACCCGCTTTGGTTAACCTTGTGCCTGTCTCATGTATGATCACATCACCAAAAAGGGGGAGGGTGAGATAAGAATTTTTTTCACATTTCGTAATCACATAAAAATAGTAGACAAATTGCCTAATGGTTGGGTTTGTCTACAATTTTCAACATTAGTGATTATTTTTTGGTTCTGTCTGCCAGTTAAAGGGTTTGTCACTGTTAATTCAAATAAACAATAATGCACCGTATCCCTATGCATAAAATGTTCTTCTAATTATAAGGATGAAAATTCTCCCCTTTAAAAATTGTTTTAAAAAAAACTTGTATTTTGTAAATTTTTTTTTCCTGCTTTGAGCTATGTAGTGGCAGTGAAACATACAGCTATCTTTGTTCTATAGAAATGCTTTTCTTCAAAGAAGCTGATTTTTGTTAATGTCTTGATTATGGTCTCCACGTACAGACTAGTGCTTTTAAAAAAGGACGGAAAAAGCGAAAAAAAACAATTTAAAAAAGTTACAGAATGTTGTGTGCCGGGCCTTTCTTGACATAGTGGACTGGGTGTAAATATTAATGGTGGCAGCATAGGAGCCCACCCTGCTGGAGCACTTCTCTCAGGTACTCTGACTTGCTCTGAACCTTGGGAAGTCTCTATTCTGTCTTCTGGGCACCCGGCAGTGTATGGAAAGGTCACTCTGCTTTCCTACTATATTATAATCTTCTGAAGGACCGAAATCATGTCTTATTAAATTCTATATTCTCAGTGTCTGGCAGAGTATATAGAACATAGGGGGACCTTAAAAATGCCTGTTGAATCAGTGATAGAGGAAGGGATGCCAAAGTATTCCTATAAATATAAATTTAGATCAAAAGCACTAAAATAGCCAATACATATCCTTGTTTCTTCTGTACTACCCAAATGAAGCTCTTGGAAACCATAAAATTTATTCCCAAGGATGGCAACCTAAAGCATGACATTTAAGCTAATTTTTTTTAATTACTTTTTATCATTTGCCATGGTTCTTTCTATATGAATTTCATATCTAAGAAGTTTTCATTTATAAAAGGACTTCTCAGAAGACAGAACTATGTGGGCCATGTCTATGTATATGTCACCTTTAATTGACAGGTCCTTCAGAATCTCACAAAATTCTTTACCTGACATCTCCATCCTCATGTTTCCTAGGAAGGTGTCTAGATTGCTGTCATCAATCCTATTTCCTAGGAAAAAATAGAAATGACAAAAGCCATGAGAATGGGAAATAGTAATAATTTTCAATTATGAAAAATCTTCCTATATCTTCATATTGTTATAGTCAATTTCAGCGTGAAAAGGAGAGGCTTTTTGATGTGTATTCAGATGCACGCTTTAAGTTATTCTATCAGAAACAGAAATACGTTCTTTTTATCATTTTACAGGGAATATGGCTATAAAGTACAGGAACATTCAACATAGTATAGCCCATATGATACTGGACATGAAGTATTACCCACTGATACTGAGGAAACAGTTAGAAGGCAATATTTGACATGTGGCAAATAAAGTGTCATGTAGCCACAGAATGGGGAATCAATTTTCAGCTTGTACTCTGAGGAGGAAGTGATTTTTTTTTTCCAAAATGATAAATTCAGTATTCTCTGCCAGTCAATTCATCAGGAAGACATAACCATCACAAATGCAGATGCACTGAATAAGAGAGTCTAAAAATACATAAAACAAAATTGACAAAATTTAAGGAAGAAATAGAAAATATAACAATCATAATAGAAATTTTAGTACCTCTCTCTCAACAATTGATAGAATAACTAAAAAAAAGTCAGTACAAACAGATGATTGAGGAAGCTATCAACCACCTTTACCTAATTCATATTTATAACATACTATACTCTTCAACTGCAGAATACACATTTTCAACTGCACAGAGTACATTTACCAAAATAGACCATATACTGGGCCATAAAACAAATACCAAGAAATTGAAAAACACTGAAATCATAAAGCATCTTTTCTCTGACCATAACGTAATTAAATTACAAGTCACAATTAAAAAAAACTAAGAAAACTCCAAATATTTAGAAATTAAATGACACACTTCCAAATAGTCCATGGATCAGAGATGAAAGCACAAAGGACATTAAAACATATCTCAAACTAAATTATAATTAAAATAAAACATAACATTTATTGGATGCAGCTAAGGTAGTGTTTGGCAAGAAGTTTACAGGTCTGCATGGTTATATTAGAAAAGAAGAGAGACCAAAGTTTCCGCCTTAAGAAGCTAGAAAAAGAGTGAAGTAGATCCAAGGTCAGTAAAAGGAAAGAAATAACAAAGATAAAAGCAGAAATCAACAAAATACAAAACAGATAAAATATAGAGAAAATTATCAAAGCCAAAAATTGGTTCTTTGAGAAGATTAACAGAATTGATGAAGCCCAAGAAGGACTGGTCAAGGAAAAAAAGAGAAAACAGAAACTGCCAATCTCAGGAATATAAGAGGGTAATCACAATAGACTGTACAAACATAAACAAGATAATAAGAGAATATTATGAACAAATTTATGCCAACAAATGTGACAAATTAGATGAAATAGAAAAATTCTTGAAAAATACAGGTTACCAAAACTGACAAGATGGCATAGAAAACATGAATAGTCCTATATCTGGTAAAGTGATTTCATAATTAAAAACCTTTCCACAGAGAAAATTCCATGCCCAAATGGTCTTACTGTTGAATTCTACCAAATAGTTAAGGGAAAAAAAAATTTCCAAACTTATACAAACTTTTTCAGAAAATAAATAAGGAGGTAACACTTCTAACTCATTTTGAGGCCAATATTACCCTGAAACCAAAACTTAGACAAAGGCATCACAGGAAAACTATAGACCACTATCTCTCATGAACATAAACACAAAAATTTAGCAAAACATTGTCAACTTGAATCCAGCAATATGTGAAAAGGGCAATACCATGCCCAAGTGAAGTTTCTCCAGGTACTACGAGATTGGTTTAACATTTGACAATCATTATAATTCACCATATCAACAGAATAATGGAGAAAAATAATATGATTATCGTAAAAGATAGGAAAAGAATTTTACTAAATTCAACAACCATTTATAATAAATGTTGCAGTAAATTGGAAAGAGTAAGGGAAATTCCTCAAACTGGGCCTTTAATTAAAAAAAACCTACATCTAACCTACCTAATGGTAAAAACCTGAATGTTTTATCCCTAAGATCAGAAGAAAGTAAGATGCTCATTCTCAACACTCCTATTTAACGTTAGAATGGAGGTGCTAGCCAATAAAATAAGGTAAGAATAAGAAAAAGAAATAAAAGGCATAGGGAATTGGAAGAAAGAAGTAAAACTGTGTCTATCTCCAGATTACATTATTTACATAAAAAATTCTAAAGAATCTACAAAATACCAGGGCTAATAAGAAAATTTAGCAAAGCCACAGGGTACAAGGGTAATATACATAAATAGATTCTATTTTATCATATTAGCAGCAAACAATTTTTCAATTTTATTCTTCAACATAGTGTCTCCAAATTGTCTTGTGAAGTCACAGGAAAATTAATATGTGTGATACAAAGGTTTCTGTACCATCTTGAAGTTAGCCTTGGAAAATGAGCGAGAAAGTGAAGATAATAGGATTGAGAATGGTGATGGGGGCTTCAACCATAACTAAATATTTTAATTTCTTTTAAAAATAAACAAAGGTCCAAATACAATGTAAGAAACTGTTAAAATGTGCTAAATCTACTATTTTCTACACTTTTCCATGTGTTTGAAATATCTCATAATTTATCATTTCTAAAATTATCAAAATAAGACAAAAAATAAAAAGAGTTCTGTGATCTAGAAGAATCAGGGTCTGCTATATATCAACTATATCAAACTCTTAAACATACAAAGTCTCTAATAGTCTGGAAGTAGAGAAATTTGCTTGTTTTCTACTTCAGTGTTTTCCAAATTTAACCACAGAACTCTTTTTTTTCTTTATAACATACCATTTAATATCCCATGGGCCAGCATTCACAGATAGCAGTTTTTGAGACACTGCTTCATAATTTATACCCAATTACTTTCCAAAATAATTTGAAGAATTATTCAATGAAAAATTAATATATTTAACATAGAAATAAAAATTCAAAAACACATTAGAACAAGGTAGTAAATAACAAACAAAGCCAACACAGTTACAGTGATTAAATATTAAAGTTAGGTCTGAACTTTCTGGTAGCTAAGACACAAAGGGGAATTCAGGTTATCATCTACACAAAAAAGCACACTGGTCTTTGGGAGAGAGAAGGTGTTTTCTGATATTAAATTTCAAGAGACATTTCTCATATTCACCACTAAATAACATAATGGACGATCTCTTCAGGAGATACAGCACACTTTGATATGGTTGTTTTTAATGCCAGTTCTCAAAAACAGATGAGGTATATTATTAAGAAATTGCCCCAAATAAGGCATTTCTATAAAACATCTCTTCATAAATATTTTTGGTTTGTCAAAGCTATACATGTGTGCCTATCCAAAAGTAGGTGGAAATAGTCAAAGAAGTAAACCTTCAGCTTCTGAAACAACAGAGGGCATTTAAAAATGTACAATACAAAGTGATCTGGAAGTGAATATAGTTTTGGCTTGAAGTTAGAATTATTCTTCTCACCTAAATATGCAAAATATAAAACATTACTTCCTTTTCAATACCATAGAGGCAAGAAAGGGCAGCTCATCAGAGAACCCAGAGGCCTGAGATTACATAAATACTATGCAAACCAAAAGAAGAAAAGGGTCCTTAACATTATGCTTGACAAATGTTGTACTAAAATTAAACTTTGAGTTAGTGTATAAAGAGAGATTGAAAAAAAGTGGAGCCCAGACAAAGAAATAACCAAAGAAAACAAAGTTCAAATAACAAAAAAAGAGAACAAAAATTCTCCCAACGATGAGAATAAGGGTTTTCACCAGTTTTTTTTTTTCTCCCCAAATCCCCCCAGTACGTAGTTGTATATTTTTTAGTTGTGGGTCCTTCTAGTTGTGGCATGTTGGACACTGCCTCAGCATGGCCTGATGAGCGGTGCCATGTCCCCACCCAGGACCCAAAACAGCAAAACCCTGGGCCACCAAAGTGGAGCGTGCGAACTTGACTACTTGGCCACGGGGCTGGCCCCTCACCAGTTTCTTAATGAAGAATTATAAATCAATATCAGGAACCCACTGTTTATCATATGTTAATATGTCTCATACAATTACACTTTAGTTAAAGTAGAGTAATTTGCAAATAACCTAATTCCAAGTGTTAGTTCAGTCATTTTTAACTAATATTATTACCTTCATAAGATCCTTAGGGAAACATAATCACAGTCAAGACTAGGCAGAAGAGGTAACTAGTACTCCCCATAAAGATCATGGTCTTTTTTAGTTGTGCTGCACGTTTGACATGCATGGAATAAAGACATTAGAAAATTCTGCCAGTGTTAAATCAGTTTAAGACTGTCTCAAAAGTTATGTGGCGTTTTCCCAAGAGATCTACAACACACGTCATTACCTATCTTCATTCAACTGAAAATTCTTACTCACTTTCAAGTAGAGATGAAAATTCTGAATTGACCAAATTGCCCATAAACTCTTCTAAATTTACCGTCCCATCCTCTGAAAGAAAAATGCATGTCAGGGAACATGGAAAAGGTAAGTGATCAAAGATAAGAGATAGGCGATTATAGTATAATTGCTATACTGAAAAACAACTTATAGATTTGGCCTTGAAATATTGTTAAAGATACATATTCAATCATAAAGACATTCACATGTATCATTCAGACACATACAGACTTATCCCCTATAGATCCTCCTTTGTATGATGCTCCTGAAAATAACTAGAAATCAACTGGGAAATAAGTAGAAAAAAGCCTTCGATAATCCATGAAGGAGAAAACCCTTTAAGGAGTCTTGAAAAGTTCAAACAGATGCATGTCAGCTAAGATAAAGAATACCTAGAAACATTAAATACTCACCTGTGAGAGCCACATTCTTCAATGCTCTTTCAATCACATCTTGTGGTAATGGAACTCCTATACTTTTCATCATGGAGCCTAGGTCATCAGGATTGGCCACATTTTTCCTAATGGAGACCAGAACTTTCAAGAGGTTGTCTATTTCTATATTCAAAAAAATATACAATGTATGAAGATTTAAAAAACACTCAAATATCAATAGTAGGTCCTGAACAATAATAATAATAACTATAACAACTACTACTATTACCACTTATTGAGTATTCAGTCTGAGCTTGCTAGGCACTATGCCAAGTGCTTTACATACGCCATCTCATTTAATCCCACAAAAATTCTGTGAGGTTGGTACCAATATTTCCCTTATTTAACAGATAAGGAAACCTAGCCTTAGAGAGGCTATTCTGTCTAAGCATACACAGCTACTAAATGTGAAGTCAATTTTTAAGCCCAGGGTGTCTGATTTCATAGGCAGAATATTTAACCATGATGCTAACCAAGTCACTGCAGATATTTATACTTGAGATTTAAGAATGATTACATAAAAAGAAATCTCAGAACATCTGCTTATACTTCTCTTTATCATATCTGAAGCTGGAAATTCCACTAAAGCTACGTTAACTAATTGTAAAAGTAATTCTCTTGTCAAACATTGGATAACTGGTCATAGATCGATGTGACTATTCTCAATTTTTCTTCATTCATCGGATACTTGTATGTACCAACACACACACATAAAAATGACCCCAAATAATGGAGAGATTGGCACTGCTATATCAATACCACAAAAAGGTATTATTTATTTTTGAAAGCATCACGTATA
Source organism: Equus quagga (assembly GCF_021613505.1). Lineage (NCBI taxonomy): Eukaryota > Metazoa > Chordata > Mammalia > Perissodactyla > Equidae > Equus > Equus quagga. Next base: position 99,487,342 of record NC_060277.1, on the reverse strand, counting down.
TTCATTCAAGTAAGAAAAAATCTTTAAATTTTGTATTATGATAAACACTATCATATCATAAACATTAACCCTGTAACAGATTTGCTTATAAACCACATTATCTAGGAGAGTTTTTATAGGCCTTATTTAGAAAACAAAGGATTAAGGACAAAATAGTTTGTCAATTGAAAAAACATACCATTTTGGCCACATCCTAAACACCCAGGCTCTAGAGAACAACTTCATTTTGTACCTACCTAAATTAAGCCTTTTGAATTTAGTTCAGTTTCAGTTTTGGAAAGAGTCTAGAAGAAATTAAGCCATTTCAATTAATCTCAAGAATATGGGCTGCTCCAAGGAGACTGAGGGAATTGAAAATAGTTGTGAATTTACTAACCTAGGCTCATTTAGCCTAAACTTCAAGAAAACCCAGTAGTTCCACAGGCTTCTCTAGCAGATGAAGATGCCAGTTAACTGAAGACATTAAAACTAGATTACATCCAATGTCTCATGGCTAAGGTAGTAGAGTAATGGGAAGAATACCACAGAGGAAGTCTACATGTTTCAACATGTTCCTATATGTTTTAATAGTTAATTTTCTCATGATAAAAATGATAAAATCACATTTTAATAAAGGGATAATAAAATAGAAAAAGAGGAAGGAACATTGTTCTTATTCCCACAGGATTTCAGTAAAATGACCAAGACATGGCCAACTGATGGCAGCCATCTTGGATCACAAACTTGGATACTAGAATGAATCATCCAGATAGATTTTGTATATTTACCCCTTTTTGAGTGATGGAAAAACATACTATAATCTAGAAAATATAAGTCAAGAAAAGGTCAGGGCTAGGATCCCCTATTGATTCCTCATCCAAAGTAGATTTGTTATACATATGATGTGGTTTACAGCATTAGAAAACTGCACAAATGAATACAATCAAAACTAAACAATTCGACTCAAAATTTTTATTGTTAAAAACTTCTGACTCACTTGAACCTTTTGTAAAATATGGCGTTTGCATCAACCTAGTCAGGCAATCTTTCAAGTCCACTTTCCCTTCATCTGAAAATGAAACATAAAGGAATGAATGGCCTTTGGTCCAAAGATACAAAAGAATGAGGTCAGAAAATATGCATGCCTACTAAACTTTCAAAACCAATGTTAGTCCTATGTTTTTCTAACTTTGATTCTCCTAAACACCTCTCAGACTAACTATGAAAAAGAATATGATTATGATGACCCTGGTGGTCTTTTTCATTGTAAAGCCAATGAGTATTTTACGTATTTTACACATACCTTAACCAGCTGGGACCATTGTTTTGGTATGTTTTCTCTCTGATATGATATTCTTTTAATTTTTCAGCATTACAAGTCCTACTATAACTACCTACATTTTCATGGAAGACAATTTATCCACTAGAAGATAAGTGCCATAAACCAAACTCAACCATACTATCTAAAGAAGACTGTATATACTTATAAACAAAGATATATTAATAAAGGAAACGTGCGATCTTTTGCTTTCTATCAGTCATACTTGGAACTTAAGAAGAAAAAGACCACCACAAGGCTCTGCAAGTAAGCTAAACATCCCACTGGTAGGATTCCAAAAACATCAGTGTAGCCCTTTGAGGACTGTGAGGAAATTAAACTGGTAGTGTGAATCACCATACTAAGGCTTAGGCTTTTGTTTCATAGGCTTGAGACAGCTTCACAGCTCCTGATCAATAAGAACCCATGATTCAAACCTCAGGAGGCAAAATGGGAAGAAGAGAGGAAGATAATACTTCCTTAGGATAACTCAATATAAGGATAATCCAAAACAAATTCTTACTCAAACCTAATAAAGAAAATCTAATGTTGTTAAACTCATTACATTTGATTCCTAATCACTCAGCTCTGTGGATTTACGAATGAAAGTAAACACAAGTTTTATATGTAATAAATGACTCAGAAAAGGAAATACCATCAACAGAAATGGATGTGAGCACCTCCTGTAATTCTTCCTCTGGAAAATAAATCCCCAGGCCTTGCAATACAGCTTTTACATCATCAACATCAATTTTTTCATGGGTGACTTTGTCTAAGGCCTTTGCAAGTTCACTAACCTCTATCAAGAGAAAATATTTTCAGTTTAGATACATAATCAAAATAATTAAACTATAATTCAAAAAACTAGTATAGATACCTAGCATTTTTTCTTTAAAAATGATACAGCATTCACCTTTTCTCTTGATGTACATATTTAACTCTCATTTCACATATACATATAAAGCAGACAACCAATTATAAGGCAAACTCATAGGAGGAATTCAACTTTGATATCTTTCTACCTCTATCCATCCATCTCTGCTTCCCATGCTTCCGATATCCTTTCCTCATGTGTCCAGTGTTCTCTCCACTGCTTCCTAGTTAGTGCCACCTCAATTTGTCTCTTCCCAATCCTTCACTAAAATTTAAATCATCTTATACTGACTCTCTTTTACTTAGGGCTGAGAACATTGGTGTACGTGGTAACAGCTAATTAATCTGCTAATAGAATTGGTTTTTTAAAAAATAATTGGAAACTAATGCTAGTGTAAGGGAGAGTTTTATTCCCATGTCAGTCTCCGTTGTGTTTAATAACAAACACTTTAATAGTGGCCTAATATAGGTAATACCTTGGTACAAAAAAATGTCTTAATGGTTGGAATTTATGATGCTGTGAAAGATCTTAGAGAAATTTTCTTTTAGAGAGATTAACCATACATCATATCACTTTACAGAAGCAGTTATTTATTCTATCTAGGGAAAAGCCATATTTATCATATAATAATATGGTCAATCTGGATGTAGTACTTTGGGACCTGGATTTATAACCTCTTACTATGATGACTGAACTTCCTAGGTACAAAGTATGCTGACGCAGCTTTTGTATTCAGGTAAAAGTTTTATGCCTAGAAAAAGACATCTAGAAACATGGTAGCTATAGGGTAGTTAGTAATTCCATTATGTATTTGGAGAATAACCTAAACTCAGCCATACTGTAATTTGCAATGTTATAAAGGAGGTATTTTATCATTCCAAATTTGGGCGTTCCCAAATCTATTCTGCAACATGAACCCTTTCCACTTAACTATTCCCCACAGACATCAGATTTATTCTCACATATGTCCTTCGGGCATGCTGGTCTTCTCATCTAGAAAGTATATCTAAATCCTCTCCCTACCTTATCCTCAATCCAGCAGTCAGTTCAAAGTCCACCTGCTCCTTCAAGCTTCCCCAGATTATCATAGTTCATTCTGATATACCATTATATATAATAATGGTATAATATCATTATATATATAAGGTATATTCTCATTATACCTTAATAACTGTAGGTCTTATAGCTGGTGCCATATGATCTGGTATGTATACTATTTTCTAAACGTAAGTCTTTTTTCTCCAGTTTCACTATAAGCACCTTACGAAAAAGAACCTTGTGCTATATTATAATGCTTTCACAATCTCTACTGTGCACAACAAATGTACTAACTAAATATCTGTTACTCAATTACGGACTGTTCAGCCTTTTTCCTCTTTTGTTCCCTTATTGTTTCCATTCCTCCACACTATTGTCAAGTCTACCTACTATTCTGTTTCCCTCCATTCTTTACTATTGAGCTTCTCAAATGAGTGGTCTATATTAGTTGCCCCTATTTCATCACCCAATCTCTATTTTTTAAACCCCTACAACTCTCCTGGAATGAAACTACTTTATATTTGACTAGTCTTTTATAATTTATGAAGTACTCTTACGTGTGTTCATTTGATCTCCACAAAAAAATCCTGCGAAATACATAGGACAGGTACTATTATCTAGAGCTAGACATACATATATTTTACAGTTAGATTAAGTGACTTGCCCATGATCATAATCAGGAAAATATCAGGCTACAGCTGAAACATTCTGATTCAGAGTACAATGCTTTTGGTATTACAAATAATAGCAAATAACCTCTCAACTTCCTTCTTTCCCAAATCCAATAATCTCAGCCTTCACTGTCCCCTGGACAATTTGGGTAGCTGACTATCCACCCTTATTTCTTAAACTTCTTCCCTCCAATTACAGAATTAGTACACGCTGTGAGCTTAATGCTGAAATCATAGAAAGCACATAAAAGAAAAAAAGGAGAGAAAACACTCAAAACTCCATCACCCAAAGATAATCCCTGACAGCATTTTTGGTATGTGTCTTTCCAACATTTTTACATTTTAATGGAGTTTAGCCTTAATTCTCTTTAATAGCAAGCTTTGTTTCACTTAGCAAATTATCCTGAACATTTTCCCTTGTCAACATATTATTCTACAAGTATCATTTCTAGTGACTGTATAGTATTCCACTGCATGGCTATATCCTATCTTTCTAAACCAAAACTCAATTGCTATCATTAATGGGATCCTTATGATGAGTCTTTTTAGGCATACATCTTTTCACTAATTTTTTTTCTTAAAATAAATTTCTAATGTCAAATGGGATGCATACTTTTAAGGCCTTTGAAATGCAATCTCAAATCCCCAGAAGGATTGTCTCAATTTACACATATACCCACAGTGAAAAGAAAAACAGTCATTTCATCACATCTTTTCCAACTCCAAATTCTCTATTCTCCTCTTATTATTTTCTGGAAGAGCTTTAAAATCATACTGTCAATCCTCCCCTCAAACATTTCCCCCCACAAAACAACTCTTTAGGAATTGTATTACATTTATAAATAATTTAAAGAGAAGTGACTTCAGTATAATATGTGAAACTTATTCCATAAAATGTTATGTTCTCCATTTATTTAAACATTTTTCAGCTATCAGCTTATGACAATGACTTTCAAATGTTTCTATTCCTGAAGTCTCAACCAAATTTTGATTCATATCTCTAACTGCTTCCAGCGGAAAGAGCTCAAACTTTGACATTTAAAGACGTGGTTTAAATTCTGGCTGCACATGTTCCATGTCCATAGGCAAGTGACTTATACCATGCACAATCCTTCTCACTTTACCTTAAGGAGATTAGAGTTAACTCAAAGATTAATAAAACAATCAAAGTGATGAAATTGACTAAACAGATTAAGAATCTAGGCTAGAAGGCTTTGGTCTTTGCTTTTTCCTCTCTGTACTGTCGCCGAGATTTATTTATCCTGACTTTTTTGCAACTGTTTACCTCCATGAGGTAATTGTGTGGCCAAATTACATCTCCAACTCTCCCAAATTTCTATTTTCTGTATATTCTCTGAGGTACCATCATTGGTACAAACTTGAAATAAATATGTTTCAAACTGGATTCATTCCTTCATTCACCTTACTTGGAAACTGTAACCTTTCAATCTTTAATTTCTGTTTCTCTCTAACCTCAGTCACCATGACCAGTTTTTTCCCCTTTTTAGCATCTCTCTCATTCATATTTTTCTTACAAGTCCCATACTTACTACCGTTGTCCAGATCTTCATCTCCTCAAGCCTAGAGTATTTCCAAAATTTTCTAAATACTATTAAAAACCACTCTTTCCCTCTCTCAATCCAATTTCACACAGCAGATAGAGTAACTTAAAATTGATCATGTCACTCCATTGTACTTCCATTATACTTTGAATTAGATTCAAATTCTTTACCTTTACTTTTATTAAGACCTTGAATAATCTGGTCCATGCCTGTCACTCCAGCATTGTCTTTTGCCAGCTTCTCCTTTTCTCACTAGACTCCAGTCACAGTGGTCTTTCAGTTTCTTAAACAAATACATTATTTCCTACCCTAAGACCGTTCACAGCCTCTTCCTTCTCTGTGGAAGACTCTTCTTCCAACTCTTCTAGTAGCTGATTTCTTCTCATCCTTTAGGTTTCAGCCTAAATGTCACAACTCAGAGCATGCTTCCTTGGCCATCCTATCTAAATTAAGTCACTGAACCTTAATTCTCTACCTCATCCTTGCACAGTTTCTCCTTAACACTTAGCACAATTTGTAGTTATTTGTTTGTTCATCTGTCTTTTTTCACTAAGATCTCTGGGGTCAGAGACCACATATTTACCTATCTTGCTTACCAGAACAATGAAACTCACTTCTTGAATGAATGAACTGAATAAATGGTCTTCCTGCTTCTAGTGTCTCCTCAATCCAATCCACTGTTAAATCAATCTTTAGAGCTTAGCACCTAACACTCTCTTGCCCAAAAAACATATTGAGACCTAACTGTTTTGAGCCTAACATTTAATATCCCCTCCAATCTAGACCCACCAATTATCTCTTGTTCCTCATGTTTCAAATCCTGACTGCCTCTCCGATCTTTTCTTCCCTTCCAATCTCTCAGTCTCAATGTTTTCTTGCCTTTCCTCTCCCTACCTAAATGCTACCATTCTTTCAAAGCCTTCCTCCATTTTTTCATAGGAATTTCACCTTCACTTGAATTTCTTATAAATATGTATCATTCATTTGATCTTGTAGTATATTAGTTATATTTTTATGTAAATAGCCTATATTTTCATCTAGACTTTAAGATTCTCATGGCCTAACTTTGTGTCATGAATATTTTTGTGTCCAATATATGTGCATTATGTGTGATTGTGATAATATTTACCTGTAAGTTATAGTATAAAATTAATCTTTAAACTAAACCATTAAATCATAATACACTAAAAAAAAAATCTCTGCACTTGGAGTCCAATACTTGCTTGCTGTGGGCTCCTAAGTAAGGTACAATCTTTTTGAGCTTCATTTTTCTCATTCTTTATTATAAGACACCTACTTAACAGAGTAATCATAAAGAAAAAATGATGTGAACCAAATTATGTAAAAGTACTTGGTGAATCAAACACTATACAAATGTATTATTATTTTCCAGTCAAGTATTATGATGTTGTTTAAAACCAAACAAATAAGATACATCTATAGAAACCGTGAAATAAAACTATACACATTTTTTCCCCTAAGGTACTTTTTATACTGAAAATAAAAGTTGGAGAAAAGTTTTGTTAAGGTCATGAAACATTAGGCTGTTAACTCATTTCTAAAGTGAATTACAACTTTTCAAAATTATACTCAAAAGTTAGGGAGATATTTCATAGAGGGCAGCCATCACACAATGCCACAAAATATTTCTTGGTGCCAAAATTAAAAAAACAAAGATTCAAGTAAGAGAATTCACATATTCTCTATGCAACTGTAAAAAGGAATAAGAAAGCTCTTTATGTTCTGATATGAACAAATATCCAAAATATATTGTTAAATGAAGAAAAGATCAAGGATACAGAAACAATGCACACATTATGCTTCCACTTATGTAAAAAGTGTATGGAGGGAGAATATACATATTCATATTTTCTTGAATGTTCATAAAAATCTCTAACTACTACCTACATAAGTTTCTTTAGTTTCTAAATACAGTGGTTAGTTATTTGGAGGAAAGTGGTGGGAACTGGATGAATAGAAGACCAGGGAGGAGGGAGATTTTCACATAAACACGTTTTTATTTATGATCTGTGTGAACGTATTATCTAACCCAAAACCTTAACTTTACTAATTAAAACATTTTTAAGGTCACATAGTTTGGCATCCTTCTTGAAGACATCTTATTTGCTTCAATTATGAACTTATAAGTAATGTTAAAAACTAGACTTAAGTGAACATAGTGAGCTCTCCTTCATCTAAACTCCTGAAATACTAAATGTACACTACTCATTTAATCTAGTAGCACATTAGTTATATTTTTATGTAAGTGGCCCATCACTTTTAATTTATGGTAAATATTTTCTATATTCTAAATGTGTATAAAACTTCCAATTATTCTCACCTCTAAAATCTTGAAAACGCTTATTGCTCTTCAACGCTAAAAGGGCACTCTTTAGGGAAACATTTCCCTTCTCTGTAAAGACAAAAACAGTACAAAGATAAATTAATAAATTCAAGAAACATAAAGGACTTCCACAGTGAGCTAAATGTGGTTCACTTACTGCCCCCTTAAAGCATCTTAAGATTTCCTCCCTCTATACACTTTTGTCCAGGATGCTATTCTCTTCTCTATCTACCCAAATTCTAGTTTTCCAAAACACCTTCCCTTGAGCCTATATTCCCCTCTAACTACTGCTTTTTCCTTTTCCTTTCCTTCACAACCTAATTTCTAGAAATAAATGTTTTTCTTCATCATATCTTCATGCACATCATCTTAAATTGCTGCTATCTGGCTTTCATCTCCCCTGAAATTGCTTTTACCGAGTTCACCAGTTAACTATTTACTGCCGAACTAATGAACACTTTTTTTTGGTCTTAGCACTTTCCTCCTTCAAACTCTTTTTTTTTACCTTTGTTTTATTGATTTTCCCTCCTACCAAGGTTTTCCTTGGTTTCCCTCCTACCATTCTGGTTGCCTCTTCTTAATGTCCTTTATAAACTATTTTATCTCCACCATTACCTAAACGTTAGCATGCCTCAGTATTTCTGTTCTTAGCCCTTTTCTCATTATCCTCTATAAACGTTTCCTGAATTCTCCTGTAACTACTAACTGTAGGTTGACAACTCCCAAGTTTCTGTATCCAGCCTAGACCACTGCCTACCGCACATCTCCAACTCTATGTCCACAGGCACCACAAACACAGTATCTTAAGCAGAAATCCTCATCTGTACACTAAAACTTGATCCTCCTCCTGTATTCCCTATCTTATTAAAAGGCATCACCATTAAATAATGCAGAAATTTGTTACTCATCCTCAATTCCTCTCCCTTTGCCTTCCTTAACTTAATCAAACAATGATGAAGTTCTGCCTCCTAGATCTCATATCTGTTCCCTTCTTTCTATCCCTAGAGCCAATACCTTAGTTCAACACTCATAATTTTTAACGTGGACTACTGCATGCCTTCTAAAATGTCTCCTTGCTTCCAATCTTGCCCTCCTTCAGTCCTTTCTTGTCACTGCTATCAGAATATCCATCATAAAGTGCAAAATCAATCACGCCACTTTTCAACTTTGAATTCTTCAATGACTCCCTTGAGACTTTGAGATAAAGTTCAAACTCTGTTGCTCAGAAAAAAACAAAAACAAAAACAAAATCCTTCTTGATCTGCTTTTGACTATATGGCCACTTCATTTCCCTCTCTCTCCTACTATGCACCACTAAGTCAATGGTCAAACTTTGATTCACATCAACATGAACTACAAAGTTTGTTGAAAAATACACACACACACGTACCTTGGTCCTGATGCAGATATTCTGAAGCAAGAGATCCAGAATGAGGTCAAAGCATCTGGGTTTTTAACAAATTTCCTAGGTAATTCTGATGTAAATCAGTCTAAGATCCACCAGTGGGTAAGTCCTACTGGACTACTTAAAGAGTTTCTTGATTTTTCCATGAACTTTGTTCATCTATACTTTGCACATACTGAGCATTCCCTCCGAACTCCTTCCAGTCCCCTTCCCTGGGCTCACAATTCTCGGCTAGTTCCTACTCATGTTTCAGAACTCAACTGCACTGTCATCTCTTCCAGGAAGTCTCTTCTGACTACCCTATCTAACCCTGTGTTAGTTAGGTATCTATTGTATATGTTCCCATAACACCCTATGTTTACCTCTGTCACAGTATTTAACAATTGGTATTCTCATTGTTAGCTCAATAGATTGTAAGCTCTTTTATCTTTATATATTTAGTGCCTAGCAAGCAATAGGTGTTCAACAAACTTTCAGTGAATGAATGAAATAGCTCTCCCCTGAATTATTAAACAGCTCAGTACCATCAGTTGTACAGGCGAAATTCAGTCTTTCCTCCTGTGTTTCTCCTTTACTCTCACACTATCACACTCACAACACTTCTGACACCAGACGCTTGCGGGGTTTTCCCACGGCAAGCAATTCTCTGCCACGTCAGCTGGGTGTCCTACCATTTTAACTCAATTCCGACACTATCTACCTGGAGATAGTATCAGATCCCACAGGTTAAGGGCTCAGTCCCACAAGACTGCCCCCTCCCCATTTCAAATGCCAATTGCAAGTAGCACGTCCCCAGGTTACCCACAACTTCTGTCCAACTTAGCTACAAACTGGGGGTTCGCATGACCTCTCCCCCTTGGATTCAATTATTTGCTAGAACAGCTCACAGAACTCTAGGAAACACTTACTTATGTTTACCAGTTTATTAAAGGACAGGATAAAGGATACAGATGAACAGTCAGATGAAGAGATACATAGGGCAAGGTCTGGCAGGGTCCCAAGCAAGACTTCCTCAGATAGGTATGATCAGTTATTCACTCCATTTCCAGCCTCTCTCCCCTCTTGGGAGAACTGGGGGTGTGGTTGAAAATGTCAAGCTTCTAATCATGGGTTAGTCTTTCTAGTGACCAGCCCCCAACCAAGAGACAGCCAGGAGCCCACCTAGGGTTGCCTCATTAGAACATTGCCAAGATGCTCCTAGGAATTTACAAAGGTTTTAGGTGCTCTGTGCCAGGAAGGGGGATGAAGATCAAATACATATTTCTTATTATAAATCACAATATCAAGCTGTCCTCTTGATACAGTCAGCAGCACATCAGCCTCATAAATCACAATATCTCATCACTGTTTCCTTGGCAATTACTCAAAAACTGCCAAGTAACAGTGCACATTCACTGAACATTTATCTCCTATACTGTTATATACACTTTTGTTGTTTATATCTTGCCTCACCAACTAGACCAAAAGTTTCCTGAATATGAATATTTCATATTTATTTGATCACATATTACATAATATCTTACATATAATAGGCACTCGAGATCAGGTCTGCCACATAGAGCCAAGCAGGCCATGCACTGCACAACACCAAGGGATGCTGTTTACAAAGATGACAATGTGCCCCAGAAGTTGTGCTGTGCAGTGGCCCCAGTCAATATGATTGGTGAAGCAACACCAAAACCCATTCAATAATGTAAAAAATAAAATACTTTGAGGAACTGATTTTAAATTAATTTTAAAAACATATAATAATTAGCAAAATTTGAAATTTATATGCTGTTTTCTCTGAAAGCTCTTAGGATTCACATTCAATCAACCTTGTGCCATAAATATCTCATGCAGAGGGATGAAGGTCCTCCTTAGTCTCTTCCTGGCTAAAAGCAGTTTCACTTTAGCACGACCTTCTCAGAGAATTCCATCACCTTCCCTAATTTACACAGTAGATGCTAAAAACATACAAACAAACAAATATGCCCAGATAGAATCAACACAGGATACTACGTGGGGCTAGAAAGGCTGAAAAAATCTTAATAATCTTATTCAAAGATTTTTCTATCAAGATAAATTTATGATCTCAGTAGACTTGCTTTGTTATTTTTTCCATTGGGATAACAAAGAGAAAATTGTTGGGGAGTGATGAATGGAGGATAGGGAAGGGGAATAAAAAAATTATTGTCACTTTATTCAGAAAACCAACTTATAGTTATTATATATACCATCAACATCAAGTGTTTTTTCCAACATCTGGTGTTCTTCAGGCTTTAAACAAACATTGAGGTCATCAAAAGCATCTTTGAAGTCATTAACCTGAATTCTGTTGCAGCTCATCACGTTGACAGTATTGAGGGCAGCACGTGTATCTGAAAGCAAACAGGGATTCTGTAAGTCACTTAATATCCTTTGGAAATAATTTTGTATTTTCTAAACTTCTGAAGAATAATGTACCTAAAATTCTAGACTATTGTTCAAATGTATATCTCAATTAACATTACCTCTATGATTCCAAAATTAATAAATAAGTCAAAAATTCCTTTATTCCAAGCATTTCCTTGAGATGATCAGTTTTGTTTCAATATAAAAAAATTAAGTTGACTGAGTTTTTTTATTTAACTAAACAATCAATTTTTAAAAATTAAAATACAGCCATTATTGCATCTCCTCAGGGAAATCTTTAATTTTTTATCAGTGAGAGAGATTTCAAGGCTTATCTCTGTTTACATAAAACTGCCAAAATTTCAGAGTACAAAAATATTAGTCCTGAATTTTTTTCTACTTACATATTTTGCTGCTCTGTTCATTTTTTGCTTATTTCTCATAACTTTTTACTCTCTTATTATTAAAAGTTTCCCCCCAAGTGTGGGAGTATTAAGGTTTCCAGGAATATATTGTGCCTAAAAGTAGAAATGGCCTTTATTTTTTAACCTAAAAGATACCTATTTACAAAGGCCAAATGCCACAAAATCTGTAGATGAAATGTAAACTGAAGAGCTTCAAGGTTACAGAGAATAGATGTAAGGGTTTTTCTATGAAAAAAATAAAAATGCTAGAGGTTCTTTCAAACTGAAGCACTCTGCATTCCTCCCAGGTCTTATCTAAACTTCTAGGAGTTTTCTCCCCTAAATGAGGTCCTTAGGATTAGAGCCATGCCTCTAACTGCTTTATCAATGAGTTATAGAAATCATCATATACTCAAGGTCACTCTTTGGGTCATAATCTCTAGTTTATCTACGAGAAGGTAGGGATATTTTTTTAAAAGGAGGCAAAGTGGGACGAGCCTGGTGGGGCAGTGGTTAAGTTTGCATGTTCTGCTTCAGCAGCCCAGGGTTCGCTGTTCAGATGCCAGGTGCGGACCTACACACTGCTTGTCAAGCCATGCTGTAGCAGGCGTCCTACATACAAAGTAGAGGAGGAAGGGCACAAATGTTAGCTCAGGGCCAGTCTTCCTCAGCAAAAAGAGGAGGATTGGTGGCAGATGTTAGTTCAGGGCTAATCTTCCTCAAAAAAGAAAAAAAAAAAAGGAGGCAAAGTACAGATACACAAAAGAGTTGCAGAATTAACTTATTAGATAAGACATTTTCCAACAAATATTAGTTCACGAGCCCTTCAATTTCTCCGATAAATCCCAGCAGGCTTTTTTGTAGAAATTTACAAACTGATTCTAAAATTCTATGGCAATGTAAAAGATCTAGAATAGTCAAAACTTTTTAAAGTAGAAGAAAGTTGGAGAACTAATACTACCTAATTGATTCCAACGTTTATTATAAAGCTATATTAATCAGACAATGTGGTATTAATATAAAGATAGACAAAAGATCATTGGAACAGACTAAAGAATCCAGGAAGATACCTATATATATATATACCAACACACACACACACATATATATATATACACAAGATTTTCTACAAAAGTACAAAGGCAATTCAGCGGAGAAAGTAGTCTTTTCAACAATGGTGCTGGACCAAATAGATATCCATGTGCAAAAAAAAAGGAACTTTAATCCACACTTTACTCCATATACAGAGATTAACTCAAAAGGGATCATATGCCTAAAATGTAAAAACAAAAACCATAAAACTTTTAGAAGAAAACATACAATAAAACCTTTGGAACCTCAGATGAGGCAGATTTCATACCAATGATGCCAAAAGCACAACCCATAAAAGAAAAAAACTATTAACTGGACTTTGTCAAAATTAAAGTTAAGGCTCTTCTAAAGACACTGCTAAGAAAATGAAGAGACACGCAAAAGATGCAGAGAAAATACTTGCTAAGTATATATCTAATAAATAACTTGTATCCAGAATATATACAGAAATAAAAAAACAACTCAACTTAAAAAATGGGCAAAAGATCTGAACATTTTGCCAAGGAAGATATACAGATGGCATATAAGCACAATGAGAAGATGCTCAACATCACTAATCACTAAAGAAACAGAAACTAAACCCCAACGAGATACCACTATACACTTATTAGAATGATTAAAACTAAAAAGACTGACAATGCCCAGTATTAGCAAGAATTTGGAGGAGCTAGAACTCTCATACACTGCTGGAGGAAATGTAAAATGGCATAACCACTTTGAAAAACAGTTTGGCAGTTTCTTAAAAAATTAAACACACATCTACCATATGATCCAGCCAATGCTTGGTAATTACCCAAGAGAAATGAAAGTATATGTCCATACATCGACGTTTACAGAAATGTTCATAGCAGCTTTCTAATAGCCCCAAATTGGAAACAACTTAATGCATATGACCAGGTAAGTAAATAAACTGGGGTAAATCTATACAATGGAGTAGTATTCAGTAATAAACAAAAATAAACTACTGATATATGCTACAACATGAATGAATCTTAAAATAATTATGCTGAGTGAAAGAATCCAGCAAAAAAAGAGCACATGTATTTATATAAAATTCTGGATAATGCAAACAAATCTATACTGATGGACAGTATATCAGTGGTTGCCTGGGGATGAGGAGAAGGAGAATGGGGAAAGGCAGGAGAGATTACAAAGGGGCATGAGGAGGCTTTGGAGTGAGGGATGTGTTCGTAATCTTGATGTGATAATAGTCTCATAGGTGTTTGTGCATGTCAAAACTTATCAAATTGTGCACTTTAGCTATAAAAATATACAACTTTTTGTATATCATTTATACTTCATAACACTGTTTAAAAATAATGATGATGACAAAAGACAGTGTAAACTATGACAAATACCTAAAATGAAATATTGATTGACCCACCTTCAAATTCAGGAGCTGGCTTACTTGTGTTCAAAGTCTCCAAAATTTGTTTGAGACTTACTTCACTAGTTTCTAAAAAGTAAAGTACAACGATTATGAAATGGCAAAGTGTTAACGCTAATAATCATTAAACAACCACAATAGGGAGTGGGGGATGGGCAAAATTTGTAATTTCTTAAAATTAGCTGGATAAAAACCAGTTAATTTAAAAGAGTTTTACCCAGAAACTGTTCCCTCAAAACAAGAAAAAAAATTTGAATTACATTAATTTATTTGGCTTTAATAATTAAATTTGATGTATATATTTTATAGATTTGATGCCAGATAAACAGAGAGCACCTCTTAAAAATATTTCCAGAAGAAAAAAATACGAATTTTAATTAGTTCTCAATATGCCTATGATCTCATTATATTTCTAAGAACTAGTTTATCCAAAATATATGTATATACAATAGATATCGCAAGCACACAGTAAAACTAGGACTTCATTAAACTCAACATAGTTTATTCTTTCAAAAAAGATTCACTATCAATAGACGTTTCATTCAGAATCTCCTGGAATGTCTTGTTGCTTAATGGAATTCCAGTACTTAAGAGTTCAGAGTTCAGCTTATTTACATGCATCCTATCATTTCTGATCTTATCAAGAGTTGTAATCGCTTTAAATAAATCTGTAAATACATGAAGAATAGAGAACAGATAATGAAGTTGAGGTAAAACCCTTTTTAAGACTTAACACCCTAGCCTGCAGAGAGCTAGGTGTATTATAGAAGGAATTCTGAGTTAAAGGACTTTTAAAATATATCAACGGACTTTGTTTTTAGAAGTCAATTAAACAATAAACAAAATTTAACATACCCTTAGACAGGCAAAAGTTGAAAAAAATTTCTGTAAAAGTCTACTTTGCATTCATTAACTATTTCCCCTCAAAGCTGTTTCTACTACATGTTCCAGACTTTCACAGACTACAAAGCATTTCAAGAACAGTTAGATTGTAGCTCTTAGAATGAGGTCAAGTAAGAAGAAAAAAATTTTGTAACTATGTATGATGACGAATGTTAACTAGACTTATTGTGGTGATCATTTCACAATATACACATATATCAAATGATTATGTTGTTCACCTAAACTAATATAATGTTGTATGTCAGTTATATCTCAATTTACGAAAGGAAAATTATAATATGAGACTATATTGATATCAGACAAAATATACTTTAACGAAAAGTTTTATTGACAACAAAGAGTCAATCCACAATGGGAGAAAAATCCAGTTTTAATCCTAGGAAGATACAACAATTTTAAATTTGTACCTAATAATAAAGCCTGAAAATATATAAAGCAAAAAATTGACAGAACTACAAGGACAAATAAACTAATACATTATTGATGCGGATCAAGGCTGCCCCAGGAAGAGAAGCCCAGGGCGTCCTGGCCTACATGTTGATCTATATGAACTGATTTATATCTAAAGTTATACGACCACACAATAACCAGACTCCACCTACACTGATACCATTTTAATGACTTTTTACGTCATCTTTCCTTTGTCTGGTAAAAATAAGTCACATACCCATGCCTTATAAATTTAGCCCTAACCCTCAACACACTGCAGCTCTTCACTGCCCACTGGTCCTGTCCCCACGCTGCAGTTCTTCACTGCCCATGGGTCCTGTCCCGATGCTGCAGCTCTTCACTGCCCACGGGTCCTGTCTCCATGCTATTCTCTGAATAAAAGGAGCACTACTACCAGACCTTGAGAGTCCAAGAAATCTCTCTTTTGACTCCTCGGTTCACTGAGCCCGCATCACTTCTTCTGGTAGCCCGTACAGAGATCTTGCTTCACCGGCTTATGAGCTTAAGTTTTGGTAAGTGCACTTTTCTACCTTGTGGCTATCTCTTTTTCAAGGATGGATCTAAATTCACTTCTTTGGGAACTTTCTCAGACAGCTGTCTGAATCCAAGTTTGCTGCCCATGGCTACTCTATGGACCAAATCATGGCATTCAGCCTGAAGAGAATCAGTACCTTAAGCCTGAGGGTGATGAAGAATGAATTAATCCATTCCTTCCTAGTCCTATGTCTGATATGTAAATTTTACATTGGCACAGGTCAACCACTTAAGTCATTAGGACGGTCACCAATCTCCAAGACTCCCATGGCAGATTTCTTTTCCTAAGGCTGGATTGGGATCCTTCCCTATGGTTCCTGACCACACTCCAAACTGCAGGAAAGTCCCAGTTGGGACTCCAGTTCAAGGAAAGTACCAAACTCTAACCTTTGGTTGACTATGGGAACCTCTTCTTGGGAGAATGGCTCCAGGATGCAATTGGGTAAAATGTCCCCCAGACCGGCAGAAAATTCTTCACTATTTTTCTCTATTCTTTTATCTCTGGGACCATTCACTAGGCACCTACTACTGCCAGCCATAAAAGGGAAGGTATACAAGGGATGCAACGCAGGCGGACACCCCCATCACCCCTTACTATAGGAACCCCACAGGAAGAACAACAGGTAGGATGCTGCCCCAGGTTCGGGGGGATTTTCAAGGTAATGGACCCTTTTCTTTCATCTCTCTTGAAGTTACAGTGGTCATTTTGGTCTCCTTTTGAGCTCTGCAACCAAGAAACAAAGAAATCTTTAAAGAGTCAAAGCCTCCACCCCTGGGAGCCCCCGCTCTGGTTTTTGGGCCTGATCACCCTGACAACCCAAAGTGGGGTGCCCTCTCTTGGCAGTTGACTCATTGAGTATTTTATGCACCTACTGAGTCGGTTACGAGGATAGGAGACCTATGATTTATTCTGTGAACTGTCCTGCTGGGGTTGTGCGCCCTGGCACAGGAACTGTCGTGTGACCCTTATCTTGACAACCCTCCAGGAGAGGCCATGAGGGCGAGGCCTGATCTCTTCTTTTCCTTTCTTTGTCTCATTCGTCACTTCCTCTGGTGTCACCAAGTTGAGGTTAAGTTCAGGCTGGACCTGAGCAGAACCTGGACCTTCTGCAAAATTGAAAACTTGAAACCCTTTTGCCAGGGACTTAACTCTCAACCCCAGTGCTAGGAGCCCCAGGCCCCAGCCTGCTCCAGGCCTTTGCCTCCTATTTCCCTGGCTCACCTGTGCTGGCCCAGGGACTAAGTGCCTGGGCTGAGCAGGACTTGACTAAATCTTATAACTATATTGATGCCCGCAGTCAGGCTCTGCACCCTTCTCCAGGCCACTGTCAGTCGGGCACTGGCTTTACTGCCATGGGGAATGCCCCAAGCATCCCTGGAGACTCACCTCTGGGGTGCATTCTAACCTAATTGGAAACACTTTCTATTGGATGGGTTATGCCCCAGAAACTCCATCTTGGAGAAAATTTAAGTGATTTCTCTGTGCTTTTATGATGTACTTGGACAGGTAGATCAACCTATAATGTCATTTGAGTTACAACCCAGTTTCTAGGAAGTCAAGAGGAACTGTCCTTAGGAAATCCTTGTAAGGCTGGAAAAGCAGCTCTAGAGGCGGTTCAGGTTCCATCCATTTCCCTTATCTCAAACAGCCTGCAAATCCTCTGGGGACTATCTAGCCCATTACTAATTCCTAAGACTGGAGGAAAAAAAGAAGCAAAAAGGAAAAAACAGCCATAAGCGTGCCCTTGCCAAAAACTCTAGCATTTTGAATGTCTCCCCCACAAATATTAGTAAGAAGGCTCAAAACAAAATTCGGATTCATAACTGGTGAGCTTTGTATTACTGTACCTGATTCATGGCAGCAATTTTTAAAATAATAGCTGTGGAGACTCTGTGTATGTGTGTCTATACATAGCCAGTCAATTTTGACAAACTCCAGAGGAAATAACTCAGGGAACATGAAAACCCTGCCCTTTCTCAAGGGAGATTAGCTGAAGCTATCTGAAAATACACTAATCTAGACCCTACTTCTCTGGAAGGGATGACTATTCTAAACATGCACTTCATTAGTCAATCTGCCCCAGACATACGCTGAAAATTGGCTAAATTAGCCTTGAGTCCTCAAACACCTGTACAGAGACTTGTGGAGGTTGCTACTCAAGAGTTCAATGATCAGGACTTGATTCTTAAACAGGATAAGGACAGAAGGGCAAAATTACAGAGTAAGGTATAGGCTCACATTTTAGCAGCCGCCATCGCAGCTATGCCACAGAAACAGGTTAACCAGGGGCCCAAGTCTCAAACTACCAATCCCGGAGGCCCAGGTAAGTCCCCTTGTTACCGTTGCCATCAACTTGGACACTGGAGCAAGCAGTGCCCAAGAAAGGATCTTCCTCCTGGGCCTTGTCCTCTCTGCAACTGAGAGGGACATTGGAAGCATGACTGTCCTCGCCTCCACGGTGAGGAGGGGCCAAGAACACACTTCCCTGCCTGGAGATATGATCCTGAAGATTCTGCCTGAAGGGCTGAGGCCAGTCTGGCTCCCATCCTCATCGAACAGACTGAGCCCCGGGTTACTCTGGATGTGGAAGATAAGCAAATCAATTTTCTTATTGACACAGGAGCCATATACTCTGTACTTGTTTGCCACTCTGGCCTAAGTCATAAGTCCCATTAAAAAATTGTCGGAATAGAAGGAGACTCTAAGTTTTGTTATAAAACTCTTCCTTTATCTTGCCAATATTGGACTCGGAATTCTCCCATACTTTCCTAGTCCTACCTACTTGTCCTACTCCATTATTCGTACTTAATGAAGACTTAATGAAAAAATTAGGAAGCCAATTTATTCTAACACGTGAGGAGGACAGCTTGTTTGCCGCTTTCTCTCCAAACTCTGTTGTTTCCCAGATACCCTCTAATATTCCACCCCATATATGGGAAGCAGTTGATCCCCAGGTTTGAGACTGCTCCCTTCTAGGAAGAGCTCTAACAGCACAGCCAGTCTCTATTATCTTGTGGGACTCTTCTCTTGTACCCCATAAGAAGCAAATCCCTTTAAAACCAGAGGCAACTGAAGGATTACAACCTCTTATATCAAAATTCCTCAGTTACGGCCTCCTTAAATGATGTCAATCTCCCTATAATATTCCTATCTTGCCTGTAAAGAAGCCAAATGGAGATTATCGTTTGGTCCAAGACCTCCACATAATTAATGAAGCCACTGTTCCTATCCACCCCATTGTGCCTAACCCATATACCATACTTTCCCAGGTCCCAGAAAACTCTAATTGGTTTACATTCCTGGACTTAAAGGATGCTTCCTTTTGTATTCCTCTGGATGAAACTTCCCAACCTTTACTCACCTTTGAATGGAAGTTTCCTAATAAAGCTCTTCCTATCCAGTTGACAAGGACAGTCCTCCCCTAAGGTTTTCAGGATAGTCCCTATTTGTTTGGAAGTGCCCTAGGCAAGCATCTACAGGATGTCAAACTCCCTGCTGGTGGCTTAAGACAATATGTTAATGATATTCTGATTTGTAGTCTCACAAAGGAGGATTGTGATCACAATACTGTCCTTGTCTTTAATTTCTTAGCCCAAGGGGGATATCAAGTGTCCCCACAAAATGCACAAATTTCACAACAGCAAGTGTCCTATTTGGGCCATGATTTAACCCCAGGACACTAGGCACTTTCTATAAATAGGAAAAAGACTATCCTTGAACTAGGATCACCAAAGACAAAAAGATAACTTTGCACTTTCCTGGGTATTGCAGGATTCTGTCGTTTATGGCTCCCTCAGTTTGGGGTAATAGCAAAGCCTTTATATGAAGCACTCAGAGGACCTGATACAGAACCTCTATAATGGACACAAAAGGAAGAAAAGGCCTTTTGGTCGATTCAACAGCAATTATCTTTAGCCCCAGCCCTGGCTCTGCCTAATGTCAACAGGCCTTTTACTCTTTATGTTGTTGAAAAGTAGGGCCAGGCCCTCGGTACCCTCACTCAAAGACTAGGCCCAGAGACCTGAATTGTTGGATATTTCTCAAAAACTCTAGACTCGGTGGCTTTGGTATGGCCAGCCTGCTTAAGCACGGTAGTAGCTACACATCTATTAGTTGAGGAGGTCTCTAAATTAACTATGGGACAACCTTTAACAGTTATGACTCCCCATCAGCTACAAGACGTGTTACAAGCTAAGGGACATCAGTGGATGACTGGAGGAGCTAAGGGACATCAGTGGATGACTGGAGGACGTCTAGCTAAATATCAGGCCATCCTCCTAGACACCCCTGAGGTCATCCTTAAGGTCTGTCAAACGATTAATCCAGCAGACCTTATGCCCAGTCCTGACTACCCAGTCCAGGATTTGGAGCATACCTGTTCTGAAGTCAGAACAAGGGTATTCTAGAAGGCCTGACCTGCTGGATTGCCCTATAGATAATGTGGATGACACCTGGTTTATAGACGGCAGTAGCTTCACAGAACAGGGGCTACGCAAGGCGGGCTATGCTATAGTAAATGCCTCGCATGTCATCGAGGCACAAGCCCTTCCAGCCAATACGTCTGCCCAAAAGGCTGAACTCATCGTTCTTACCCGAGCCCGTCACCTAGCAAAGGATATGGTTATTAATATTTACACTGACTCAAAACATGCCTTCTTGGTCCTACATGCACATGGGGCCATATGGAAGGAAGGGGATTACTCAATACAAAGAACTCCCCTATCAAACACGGAACAGAGATTTTGGCTCTTTTAAACTCAGTGCTTCTTCCAAAGCAAACGGCTGTGGTCCGTTGCCAGGGACATCAGAAGGATTTATCCCTTGAGAGTAAGGGTAATAATTTTGCTGACCAGGAAGCTAAACAGGCAGCTAAACAAAGTAATCTTTTGAGCTTACTCCCTATACCCCCCACTTTAGGCCTTATTAGTCCTATCTATACAAATCATGAAATAACCCTGGCTATATCAGATTTGGGACGAATATATTTGGCTCACTCCTACCAGTGGTCACTCAGTCAAAAGGCCTCTCTATGTTGGGAACAAACCAATCACACTGGTGTTATGTGGCCTAATAGCACCCGACCTATGAGACAAATTCCCTGTTATATGTGTTCTCATATCATAGCCTTAAAAAATATTGATTGGTTTGGGACTGACTGGGATAGACGGCCCAGCACACATTGGTTAGCCCCTAACAGCACTCAGTGGTTATGTGGCTCCAAATTATGGCCTTGGCTGCCACCTGGATGGATTGGGCAATGCACCCGAGGCTTCATCTGGATACAGGGTAGAACTACATTTATTATATCTCCTCCTGCTAACCTACCCAACCTACAATGATGCAGGACCAGTTCTGTCTTCCACTGGTATGATCACCTTGCCGCAATCTTCCTTCCCCAACTAGGAATCAAAAGTGTCATCTGGCACATGGAAACCTTAAAGAAATTTCCTATCCGATATGAGTCACCAAATTAAATCCATGTACAAATCTACCCTATCCCTAAATGATTGGTTGGACTCCTGGTCAGGTCCAGGTCTCTGGATTACTATCAAAGCTTTATTCATTGGGTTAATTGTATTGCTTGTATTTCTTATTATAATTTCTTGTCTATTTCGTTGTTTGTCTTCCACATGTCAAAAAAGTTTCGCCTCCTGGACCACTTCTCGTCACATGATTCTCTCATCTCCAGGGGACTGGTATACCTGTCTTGACTCCACAGGTGCAACCTTCTGGTCCACTGAACTTCCTGCCTGTATCCCTACGGCCCCCATTTAGGGACAGCTCTATGACCTTATACAGATGGAAGTAGTTACAGAAGATTGACCATAGTCCATGTCCCCAAAGGATTTTAGGGCCAAATGGGTTGAGGGAGGATTTTATGATGTGGATCAAGGCTGCCCCAGGAAGAGAAGCCCAAGGCATCATGGCCTACATGTTGATCTATATGACCTGATTCATATTTTAAATTATATGACCACACAATAACCAGACCCCACCTGCACTGATACCATTTTAATGACTTTTTACATCATCTTTCCTTTGTCTGGTAAAAATAAGTCACACACCCATGCCTTATAAATTTAGCCCTAACCCTCAACACACTGCAGCTCTTCACTGCCCATGGGTCCTGTACCCATGCCTGAAGCTCTTCACTGCCCATGGGTCCTGTCTCCATGCTATTCTCTGAATAAAAGGAGCACTACTACCAGACCTTGAGAGTCCAAGAAATCTCTCTTTCGACTCCTCAGCTTGCCAAGCCCACATCAATTATCATTACTGATGCTTTTAACCTACCTTTCAAAAAACGACAGGACAAGAAGACAAAATATCGGTAAGGACATAGACAGTTTGAAAACATGATTAATAAATGACTAAATGAACAAATATAAAAGACTATCCAACAATTGTAGAATTTCTTTCAAAAAACCACATTTTCTAAAAGTTGACCATTTGTGACCATAAAGCAAGTTGTAATATTGTGATTTGTAATAAAAAATGAATATTTGATCTTCGACCCATTACTGGTACAGAGCTCCTAAAACCCTTGGAATTTCCTAAGTGATGAGAGCGATAAAGGTGTCTTTTGTTATGTTAATGAGGTGACTTCTGGACCCTACCTAAGGATAGGGGCTGAGTGTTAGGAGACCCCATCATGTGATTAGAGGGTTGGAACTGCAAAGTCACAATCCCTGATCTCTAGGGAGAGGAGCTGGACTGGCTGAACAAATGGTCAATGGCCAATGATTTAGTCAATCATGACTACACAATCAGGCCTCCATAAAAACCCAAAATGACAGGGTTTGGAGAGCTTCTGGGTTAGTGAACACGTGGGGGTTCAGGGAGAATGGTGCACCTGGAGAGAGCATGGTTTCCTGAGTTCTGTGAGCTGCTCCAGCAAATTAATCAAACTCAAGGAGAGGGTCATGGAAACCTTGTAAGTGAACAAAAGTGAGGCCATCTTGTTTTACTAAACGGCCCCAGGCCCTCCTCTGTGCGACAACTCGGTGCTCTGCACGTACTTTAAAAAATTCACATGCTCTCCTGATTTATGGCCTCCGCTTACGTATGTACTCTGCGATACCTTGATAAATTAAAACTTTGTCCTATGAGTTTCTCTCTAGGAACAGGCTAACCACAGGTGGGAAATACATCTACAAGGTATGCATCATAGCTGACAGAAGAATAGAACAATGTGATGTCTAGAGCCCGTCATGCCTGGAGACCAACATCCCTGGATCCCCTCCTTACTGCCCATTTTCCCTACATAACTGCCTCAAGATTCTGTAATCCTTGAAGATGGGTTTTTGAGACATCGGTCACCTGTCTTCTGATTAGCCGGCTAATCATTAAACTTTCTTTCTCTATCTCTAACTTGTTGTGATTAGTTGGCTCAGAATGCAGCAAGCAGAGCAAGCCCATTGCTCAGTATCAACCTCTGATCTACAGCCAGTCAGTCAGAAATACAGGTAACAACCTGAGCTTATGATTGGCATCCTGAGTTGGAGGGGGCCATTGGAACCTCCAATTTGTAGCTGGTTGGTCAGAAGCACAGGTAACAACCTTGGCTTGCAACTGGTATCTGAAGGATGGAATGGGGCAAGTGCAATCTTATAGGACTGAACCCTTAACCTGTGGGATCTGAAGAAATCTCTGAGCAGATATTGTCAGAATTGAGTTGAATTATTACGATATGCAACTGGTGTCCAGAGCATTGCTTGGTGGTACAGGGGAAACCTCCCCCTCCACGCATTGGAAATTGAGTCTCAGAACCATTTTACAACTCTAGACACATTTCAAATGACTGAAATCATACAAAATATCCTCCCTTATATTCCCCAAGAAATATACTTCTTGGTTTGGAAGTAAATGATTATAAAAGTAAGAAAATAATTGAACTAATCAATAATTTAAACACTATATATCCATACTTGAGGGAAGTACCTAAAGCAGTACTTAAAGGAAAATATATATGCTTAAATGCTTACATTAGAGAAGAAAAAAGACTAAAATTTAATGAGCTAAGCATCCATCTCAACAAGTTAAAAAAGAGCAACAAAATAAACAAATTGTAGAGAAGAAAATGATAAAGATATAATGTAAATTGAGGAAACAGCAAACAAACACACAACAGAAAGGATCAGAAAGCCAAGAATAGTTGAGTTATTAAAATTGACAAACTACTAGCATAAATAAACTAAAAAAAAGAAAAAAGGTAAAAATAACCAATATGAGGAATGAGATGGGAGCATTAATGCAGATGGTATATTAAAATATTAAAATTAAAATTACTAAAACATTAAAAAATACTAAGAACTTAGTGTTAAAAACTTTATAGCATCATAGCAATAAATTTCCCATATGAAAAGGACAAACTCCTAGGGAAAAAAACTTAACAAAATTGACTCAAGAATAAACAGAAAACCTAAATAATCTTATGACATGAAAGAAGATGAATGAGCAATCAAAAGCTACCTCAAAAGAAATATCAAGGCTCAAATGGCTTTTTTCGTGAATACCACTAGACATGAAAGGAATATGCAATTCCAATATTACACAAACTATTCCAGGATTTAGAAAAAGAAAGAATACTTTTTAAATTGTAATAATTTGAATTTGACATCAAAGTAATTTGACATCAAAGCCTGACAATGCTGGTGTAAGAAAAGAAAATTACAGGTTAGTTTCACTCATAAATACAAATGTACAAATCATAAACAAAGTATTAGAAAAAAATGAACCCAGAAATATATAAAAAGGATAATATACTATGACCAAAATGACTTTATTCCAAAATTTCAAGTTTCATTTAAAACTTAAAAAATCAATGTAATTCACCACACTGACAGATTAAAATCATACGACATATCTTAATAGATGCATAAAAATTGTTTGGAAAATTCATAATAGACCAAACAAACAAACAAAAATAAATCCACCCTTTTACCAAACAACAAATAGAAGGCAATATCCCAGCCTGAACAGTGAATGGTATTTATGAAAAAACCCACAGCAAACATCACACTAGTTGGTGGAGCTCTGTCTGTATGAAGTATTCTATCTCTGGAATCCAGGGTTGGGGAAATGGAAAAGTAGAGCTCTATCATATTTATTATCATGACCATTGCACTCCAATAAATGAGCATCTGAATTTAAAACATGGATAACAAGATTACTTGTTTCTATTAGTCTTGTCCAAATAAAGAAGAATTTTCATAGATTCTCCAAAAGTGTTCTAACAATTTACAGTGACCAAAATACGAACATACCAGTTCCATAACAATCTCCCTAAACATACAGTATTATCTTTCCTTAAAAAAAAAATTAGCCTGTGTGAACATGTATACTCTAAACAAGAAACCTGGGAGTAACTGAAGTATTCACCACCTGTTGGAGAGTTCATTAACACCTTAAGTTGATTTTCATTTAAAGGTTTCCCCAGGCTCTCCAAAGTAGATAAAAGGTCTTTCACTTCAACTTTTCCATCACAGACACCATTAACAATGTTCCATGCATCTTCTATTCCTATAGAGAGAGAGATGACAAAATGTAAAGACATTTAGTTGGTTATTCCACCTAGATGAACAAATAACAACTTGATTTGGGTGAAATGCATTCATTTTCTACTATACCCGGTCCTGAGGCTTTTGGCTCTCTGAAATATCCTCCAAACTGAAAGCTCCACAAAGTTTATAGGTTTATGAGAAAACAAGAAACATTGAAATACTTTACCTCATTAAGTTCAACTCACGAAGCTAAACAACAAAACAGCCAAATGATCCCAAAGAAAATAGTGCTATAATTTAAAAAAAAAGTAGCCCTTTCTCTCCTTATCCAAATATTTGGAAAGAATGATAGTGCTGTCAATGAGATGCCAATAAATAATAATAATGGCAATTTTTTTTTTAAGATTTTATTTTTTTCCTTTTTCCCCCCAAAGCCCCCTGATACATAGTTGTATATTCTTCGTTGTGGGTCCTTCTAGTTGTGGCATGTGGGACGCTGCCTCAGCGTGGCTTGATGAGCAGTGCCATGTCCGCACCCAGGATTTGAACCAACGAAACCCTGGGCCGCCTGCAGCGGAGCGCGCAAACTTAACCACTCGGCCACAGAGCCAGCCCCAATGGCAATTATTTTATTAACTTAATTTTAAGTATCATTCACTATGTTTTTTAGCCCTCTGTATCCAAGTTATGACTGTCTTCTTATTTATGTGATCTCTATTTTTTTTCCTTAATCATACTTCCTAAAGAGTTCTTTGTTTTATTAGTCTTTTTAAAGAATCAAGTTTTGGTTATATGGATAATTTCTTTCGTGTGTGTGTTCTATTTTACTAACTCTACCTTCAACTTGTTTCTGACTAGTACTTTTTAGGGGAAATTGTTTTGCTGTTTTGTTCTTTACGTTGCTGGTTAGCTTCTTGAGTTGAACATTTGAGATAAATTATTTTCAATGTTTCTTGTTTTCTAACAAAAAGCATTTAACACTATAAAATTCCCTCTAAGAGGGAGTCTGAGTTTAAGCATGAAAATGGTGCTCATGCCTGTCGCTCTCGCACACCGAATCTGCACGTGCCCATTGTAGAGGATCTTACTGTTTAGAGAGCAGATACCTTCTGAAAACTATTTACTCCAAAAGACCCTCTGAGTTAAAGTTTAAGCTGTATTACTTAGACTTGTATTTAGAACGTGTCTCTTCCTCTGAACTGTTACTGCCTGTGTGGAGTCACGGAAGACATGGGATAACTTTTCCTCTAGGAGAATACAAGCCTTAATAAACAAGACGTATTTAGCAAAAAAAAAAAATTCCCTCTAAGACTGTTTTTGTCACACTTTACATGTTTTGATATGTAGTGCTTTCATTGTCATCCATTTCTAAAAATTTTTAATTTCAAGTTTTACTTATTCTTTAACCAAACAATTACTTAGAAGAGAACTTGTTTTTAGCCTGAAAAGCAAAATTTTTCCATATTCTTTCATAAATAATTTTAATGTTACTACAAAACAGTCAGACTGTGTAGTCTCAATGCCTTCTGATTTTTGGAATTCATTGAAAATGGTCATTGTGGCTTCAATATATGATCTGTTTTTGTGAATGTTCCATAGGCATTTGAAAATAATGTGTATTCTATGCTTTTAGGATACAAGGTACTTTATCTGTTTCTTAAGTTGTTTATTAATATTGCCACTTCAATCTTAATCTCTTTCAATTTATCTCTCATCTTTCTATTTAGATTTATGTGTTCACCAAGAAAAAAATTATATATAAAGAGAGTTTTGTCTTATGGACATTAGTATAAATTTAATTTACATAAAGCATTTTATGGTATAAATTTAATCTATTTCTTCCCTTTCTTCACTGTACCATATACAGTAGTCTCCCCTTATCCACATTTCACTTTCTGCAGTTTCAGTTACCCGTGGTCAACCTTGGTCTGAAACTATTAAATGGAAAATTACAGAAATAAACAATTTTTAAGATTTAAACTGGGTGCCATCCTGAGCAGTGTGATGAAACCTCACGCTATACTGTTCCATCTCACGCGGGAAGTGAATCACCCCTTTGTCCAGTGTATCCACGCTGTATATGGTACCACCCATTAATCACTTACAGCTGTCTTGGTTATCAGCTCAACTGTCATGGTATCGCAGTACTAGTATTCAAGAAACTCTTATTTCACTTAATAATGGCCCCAAGGCGCAAGAGCAGTGATGCTAGCAATTCAGATATGCCAAAGAGAAGCCATAAACTGCTACCTTTAAGTGAAAAGGTGAAACCTCTCAACTTAATAAGGAAAGAAAAAATCATATGCTGAGGTTGCTAAGATCTACGTTAACTTTTATTACAGTATATTGTTATAATTGTTCTATTTTATTACTAGTTATTGTTCTTAATCTCTTACTGTGCCTAATTTATAAATTAAACTTTATAAGGATGCTCATCAAAATGTTTGTAATAGTGAAAAATTGGAAATAATCTAAATATTCATCAAAAGCGTTGTGGATAAAATTACAGTACTTCCCTACAATGGAATATTATGCAGTCTTTAAAAAGAATGAGGTAGGGCTGGCAGGGTGGCTAAGTGGTTAAGTTCATGCGCTCTGCTTTAGCAGCCCAGAGTTCACCAGTTTGGATCCTGGGTGTGGACCCATGCACAAGCCATGCTGTGGCAGGCATCCCATGTATAAAGTAGAGGAAGATGGGCACAGATGTTAGCTCAGAGCCAATCTTCCTCAACAAAAAAAGAGGAGGGTTGGTGGCAGGTGTTAGCTCAGGGCTAATCTTCCTCAAAAAAAAAAAAAGAATGAGGTAGCATTTATATGATATAATGGGACATGGAACAATATCTAAGATACAATGTTAATTTTTTTAAAAAGCAATTTGCGGAATATTAGAGGTATAGTAATCTAATTTTTAAATAACTTCAGAATACACAAATATTCATAGATGTAAAGAAAAAAAGCCTAAAAGGATATTTACCAAATGTTAACAGGGATAGTTCCAGAAGGTGACATTACAAGAATCTTGTACTTTGTATTTCTTACATTTCTGGTCATTAAATTTTTTAATAATATTTTAAAAACTGCCACTAGAATATAATAAAGTTTTTTTATTTTAACTATTGGAAAAGATCACAACCTCATGATTTTCCCAGTCTTTTCCATCACAAATGCACAATTCTTAAATGAGAAAAAAAGCAGTAGTAAAGTTTGCCATAACTGGAAGTATTCAAATACAGATGAAACAAACATTTGGCACAGATAATTACAAAGAAAACTTAAGCACCAGATATAGTGTTTGACTAGATGACCTTTGAAGGAGTTGTGCATTGTTGCCTTTTAATATTTTTACCATAAAACTCTTACCAATAAAATTGGAAAATTTCTGGGTGTCCCTCAAAGCCTTTATACAGTCTTTAACATTCACCATGTTGTCTTCTGGAAGGAAAAGACAGAAAGGTAACAGACAGACCTGGACAAAGTAATATTAAAAAGCTAGTATCAAAATTAAAATAGCAAACAATTTTTATATATTTCTTGAACACTTTATTTACAAGATACTTGGGACTCATTTTCATCCATTACGCCTTACAATAACCCTCCAAGATTGTAGATATACTAATTCTGATTCTACCTGTAAGGGAACCACACACACACACAATGGAATATTATTCAGCCATAAAAAGAAGAAAATCTTGTCATTTATGACAACATGGATAAACCTGGAGGGCATTATGCTAAGTGAATTAAGCCAGACAGAGAAAAATAAATACTGTATGGTATCACTTATATGTGGAATCTAAAAAAAAGAAATCTTTTTTTATTTGCTTTCTAAAGTAGAGATGGTAGCCACTAGCAGGTGTGTTTTCCTAGCAAATTAAATGAAAGCCTATTTCAACAAAACAGTATGGATATCCTAAGTAGTGTCGGTATAAAACTAGAATAGATCTCTTAACATTTATTAATAATCAGCTCCGTGTTCACTGGTATATGTCCCTTTCCAATAACATGTTACACAACTTGAAGGTAGTCACTGCATATTTGATCAATTAGAGTAATAATAAATTAGATACTGGTATTTTTTTTCTATAGGACACCCAAGCAATCTGAGCTTTCTTTTTATTTCCTAAATGTATATATTGGCATGTCAACCAAATACAAGATGTAAGAACAAATAAAGATTGATAGAAAATAAAACCATATTTTTGCGTATCTTTTAATTTTATTATTTGGAATACTCACCACCAACTGTTCCTAATTCTAGTACGGCTAGGAATTCATCTTTATTTAAATTACTATTCAAACCAGACAGCGTTTTCCACAGGTCAGAAACAGTCATCTTCTCTTTGCTGAGATTGTGGAGGTTTTCAACAGTACGAGGTAATACTAAAGTGTAGATAAAGCGTAAGTTTTACAACATGCTTGTCCAAGAAGTTAATACAGTAAATTATTATCTGGAATAGTCAAGAATTGAGGTTTTTATGGTTAAGAAGAATAACAAATACAGCATAAATGAATTGCCAATTTTCAAATATTAAAACAATAAAATATTTAATGTCAAATCTAGTGTACCTTTGAAGATTCTGAAATATTTCAAGAACTTATAGTGTCGCCACCCCTGAATAGTCATTATAAAGAATAATTTTCATTGACCTATAAATTTACAAAAGTCTGAATTCACAAACATGTCCAACTGATAAAACCATGCAAACAGCTTTTGCTCTGTATCTCCCCCTCCGAAATTCTTCCCTGGATCCTACTTCCTCTTCAGTCTACCACTGCAGACCATGAAAAGAAGTTTTGCTTTTATTAAAATTCCAATAGAAAACTTTTGAAAGGTTTTTAACAGGGGAGTGAAATTATCTTATTACAAACAAATAAAAGATCACTCTGCTGTTACATAGAGAATAGACTCTGGAGAATCAGGCAGTTAGGAAGCCATTCTAGCAGTTCAGAGGAAAAGATGACAGTGGCTTCAACAAGAATGATAGTGATGGAGATAGTAGGAAGTCGATGAACATAGGATGTATTTTGAGAATGAAATTGAAGGTATTTAGTGATGGACTGAATGAGAGGCTGAGGGGGTTGGGACCATGAAGAACACCTAGGTTTGAGACCTGAGCAACTGGGTAGATAGTGGTGTCAACAACTGAGATAAGAAAGACTGGGGAAATAATAAGTTTGTTGGAGAACAAGAATTCTTTTTTATACACATTAACTTTGAGATAAATAGGGAGTCAAAATATATAGATATTATTTAAAGCAGTTAAGACTACTCAGGAAGAACCTTAGAGAATGGGACTCAGAATGGAATCTGGGATCATACTAATATTTAAAAGTCAGCCAGAAAAGAAGCAGCCAGCAAACAAGACCAAAAAGGCAGGACCATATATGCAATGGAATACTATTCAGCCATGAGAAAGAAAGAAATCCTGCCATTTGTGACAACGTGGATGGACCTTGAGAGTATTATGCTAAGTGAGATAAATCAGACAAAGACAAACACTGTATGATTTCACTTATATGTGGAATCTAAAAAAGCAGAAGTTATAGAAACAGAGAGTAGAATAGTGGTTACCAGGGCCTGGGGGCTAGGAGAATTGGGGAGACGTTGGTCAAAGGGTATTTACTTGTAATTAGAAGATGAATTAAATTCTGGGATCTAATGCACAGTATTGCGATTATAGTTAACAATACTATATTACATACTTAAAAGTTGCTAAGAGACTAAATTGTAAAGGTTCTCACCACAAAAAAGAAATGGTAACTATGTGACGTGATAGAGTTATTAGTTAATACTACGGTGATAATCATATCGCAATATATGAGAGCATCAAATCAACATGTTGTACACAAACTGACGCAATGGTATATGTCAATTATATCTCATTTTTTTAAAAAAAGGAAGAGCAAATAAGTTGGGAGGGAAATTAGGAGATTATAGTGTTACAGAAAACACGAGAAGAGGAATTTTCAAGAAAAAACATATATTAAAAGCTGGTAGAGGTAAACGATATGAAGACAGAAAATTAACCACTGAATTTAGCAAGACGAGATTCAACTTTTTGTGAAAAGCTAGTATGGAATGGCAAGTTCAAAAACCTGAATGAGTGTTTTTACAGAGAGAACTGGCAATATAGTAGACTAAGGATAGCCAGATTCTCCTTCAACCTCCAACACCAAACATATTCTACACTAAATTAAAAATATCCAGAAAAACAATATTTGGTAATGGATTGAACAGGAGAAGAGGGAACAGTGGAGCCAGGGCCATAAGGGGAAAAAAGGGACTAAGACTGATTCCTAACTTTTGGGCCTAAACAACTGGATGCAAAGCTCAAAAGAAAGAGAAATCACCACATGCCAGAAATGAGGAAGAAATATTAACTTCATAAGTGCCTGAGCTGATGTCGCAGCAGTCAGATGGCATAGCGTAGAAGTTAAGAGGATAAGCTCTACCTGAGTTCTAATCTTAACTCTACCACATACTAGCTTTGTGATTTTTTTTAACTTCTGTACCTTGGTTTTCTCAACTATAAAATAAATATAATAATGGAGTTGATATGAGAATTGAATAAATTAAAATCATTTGGAAAAGTACTGGTACATAGTAAGCACTCAATAAATGTAATAATAATAATAATTAGTATTATTATGTGGTACATAGAAGTCTAGAGTTGTCATTGAGATGCTTACTTAAAGCCAGCACCCTGGAAAGTCTTCCCATCTGAAAATTATGACTAAAAACACTTTAGTCACCTTTTTAGGAATTCAAGAAGAAAGCCTGAGGTCTGGATGGGGTAAAAATCTCCAATGATAATCTAAATCCCAAGGTCATCATATACAAGTGTCAGGTTCCAAATCAAACAATTTACATAGTACACAAATCCCAAATGAATAATTAATATAAAACTGTCACACCTAATTATCCTTATGGGAAAAAAATTTAATTGGATCCCAATTTCATCCCAAACATAAAAATCATTTCCAGGTGAATTAAAGATTTAAATATGAAAAGAAAAACTTTAAAACTTTTACAAGAGAATATTGGGAAATAGCTTAACGTCCTCAAGACAGAGACAGGCTTCTATTTTCTCTATAAAGGCAAAGTTATCTGCTAAACGTGAGAAGGGTAGAGGTTTGGGTAGGAATGGAAGTTTGAAAGAATGGAGATTTTTAACAGCTGTTTCAGAGAGTGGGAGAAAAAGCGAACTGGGAAAAACATCACATAACTCCTAGGTAGTGTTGAGGCCAGCAGACACTGATAATCAAAATTTTATAGTGGTACCCTGGTTCAATCTGCTCAGCTGTGTAATTTTCTCCAGTAATCCTGTCAGTCACAAGAAGGCAGGCAATTGGGCTCATTTGGGGTTAGGAGTTTTATCAGATAGGTGCAACAAAAGTACAGAGGGGCAAGGGAGTTTAGAGTATTAGAAATATATAGATGAGAATTTCAAATGGATAAGGAGGAAAAGTGAAAACAAGGGGAGACTGGTAGATAAGGAGAAAGTAGAGGGGAAAATGGATGGAAGGTCCCAATGAGGTATAGAGCCAATAAGCAGTGTGATGTAGAAATGAGCAGCCAGATGAAGAAAAAAGAGAAAGAAATAAAGATAAATATGCAATATTGAGAATGAGAAAGGAACTATAACTACAGATATGAATAAGATAATATACAATTCTGAGCTAATAAAATTTTTTATCTCCATGAAATTGAAATTCCTAGGAAAAATGAAGTGACTAACAATGCAAATAATCTCTTCATCCAATTCATCTATTGTGTTCCCCTGTATAGGAGACAAATTAATTCAATCTATATTATCAAGTAAAAATAGCTGTTACTCAAAATGCACTATTACCTAACATGTAAGTACAAAATAATACAATGCTACTTTTAGCCCGAATTTTTAAAGTACTAACTTCACTCTATTTAAAATGTACATATATGGGGCTGGTTCTGTGGCCGAGCGGTTAAAGTTCACCTGCTCCACTTTGGTGGCCTGAGGGTCACTGGTTCGGATCCTGGGCATGGACCTACACACCACTCATCAAGCCATGCCGTGGCAGCATCCCACATAGAAGAACTAGAAGGACTTACAACTAGGATACACAACTATGTACTGGGGTTTTGGGGAGGGGAAAAAAAAAAAGAGGAAGATTGGTAACAGATGTCAGCTCAGGGCCAATCTTCCTAGCCAAAAAAAAAAAAATTTTTTTTAAAGTACATATATGACCTTATATTTCTTCATGGTAAGCTTCTTAGTGGTAAAGACTATCAGACTATCTTTTTCATCTTAGCACACTCACAGCTTAACATAAAGCCTGGTACATAATGATGGCTCAATAAACGTTACTGAATAAATTGGAAGATGGAAAAAATATAAACAGCTGAAACCGGAAATTCTGCATTATAGTACTCAGCTATAGTCACTGGATGGCATCACTTTTCCAAAGTGGAAAGACAATTTTAAATCTTCCCAAAAATGAATTTCATATACCTAGGTCTAGCTCTTTATAATAAGTGCGAAGATGAAAAAGTAAGATTATGATAGTTTTCAATTTATTTGCACATGCAAGTTGTTCTAGATTTAGGGATCAGTAATGGAGACAATGAAGGCCAAACACATCAGCATTAAGCCAGGCATTTATTTGCCTGGTGACTATAGGATGACTAGCTCTAGCTCTTTTAGTATATTATATGCTTCTAAAATCTGTCAAATCTTTTGGTCCACAAAAAGCACCAGATATGATGTTCTCACATACATAATTTTTCAGAGAAGCATTCCGTGTTGCTCATCATAGTATCAATGAATTCTTTAAAATTCACGTTTTTATTTTCTAAAGGGAAAAGAACACATTTTCCTTAGTATCTTCAAGTATTAAATTATGACAAATACTGAATTATGTAAAATAAGTTATATATCCAGGGAGATAGTATAATTATACCCATCAGCTAATACTAAACACTAAAACTATATAAGGGTGAAAAGCAATTCAATTTACAAGTAAACACTGAAAACACCAAGAAAATTAATCAAAATACTTCTAGTCACAAGTGTACAACATTTTTAACTTTTAACTTCATTATCTTGTCTTGGCCTTGCAACAACTCGGTAAGATATGTAGGTGAAGAATTAGTGTTACTTTACATATTAAAAAAAATACACTTAAACACGATAATGTGATTTTTTTCCAAGGTCACAAAAGGAAATGCAAGATCAGGAATTAGAAGCGAGCTCTCTTGACTCCTGGTTTCTTCCACACTGGGCTAACATTCACATATATTTACTTCAGTATACTATTGAAACCAATAAACATTTTAATACTCATTTTATATCTAGAAAATGTCTTTCCTTGATTATTTATAATTCCTCACAACATCCCAATGTTAGAATGGATAAAAAATTTCTAAGAATTTTCTAAGGCCACATATAAAGGTTTTATACAGATGTGATGAGCATTTAATAAACCTAGTCCTTTGCTTATCCCACTGAGGAAAAAAAAATTCTTCCTAATGCGCTGTAAAAGATAAAGCACAGCTTATTCCCCATTCCCAAGATTAAGTATCTTTCAGCAGTTTATTTCAAGGAGCACCAAATCACTTTGTATTCCTAGCCAAATTTTTGGAGACATAAATAACGGAGACCTTGAAATATTCTGGGGGAATGTTAGAGTTAATATTTACATTCCCTAACAGGAACATGTTATTTTCTAAAGCAATAAATTCCCTTATTTTTGATGACATATATTTGATACATAAAAAGAATATTTGTAACATATATTAGTTACGTATATAATCACTGTGAACCCACCACTCAAATGAAAAACATTATTAATACCATTGCATCTGCTTCTGTGCTTTTCCCATTCCATTCTCCTGCTTCCCCCTCAGAGAGAACATTACTGAATTTTTAAAATCTACCAATCTCTTGTTTTATTACATATAATTTTAAACAGGATAAACAAATTATTCCTTAATTTTGTTTTCAAGCTCTATAAAAATTATCATGCTATAACAATCTGAGACTTGCTCTTTTCAGTCAATATTATATTTCTAAGAATCATCCATATAGTATATTGCTATAATTGATTTTCACTAAGGTATACACCATTAGTATTTCATTATAGACCAGTGGCATACAGCACAATTTATTTATACATTTCTGTCAATGATCATGTTGAGTTTTTGTTTTTGTTTTTTCACTGTTGATATCAGTGCTGCCATGAACATTCTTGAACATGTCTCCTTGTACATTAGTTCAAAAGATTTTCTGGGATTTATAGCTAAGAGTGGATTTTCTAAGCCACGGGATATGAAAACCTTACAAAATACTATATAATGTTTTTCAAAGTTGTTTTACCACTTTTGCTATATTTACCAACCTTAGATTAACAGACAACTTTTGCCAATTTATTGGGTATAAAAAGGTATCTCATTGTGACTTAAATTTTGCATTTCCCTGATTACTAATGATGTTGAGGATCTTTTCATGTGATTATTAGTAACTGTGTTTCTTCATCTAGAAATGGCTGTTTTTGTAATTTAGCCATTTTTCTACTAAGTTGTTAATTTATAGGGGTTCCTTATACATTCTCCACAATAATCCTTTGCTGTTGTAAGTGTTGCAAATAATCTTCACTCAGTTTGTGGCCTGTATTTTCATTTTCTTTGTATTATCTTTTAAGAAGTTGTTCTTAATTTTAGTGTGGTCAAATTTGTCAATCTTTCCTGCTTAGTGATTTTGTATCCTTAAAAAAATCCCTTCTAACTCTAATTCAGAAAACTTTTCTTCTTTTTTTCTAAAACTTTTACTGTTCATATCTGGAAATTATTACTGAATATGGTATATAGATAGGGACCCAATTCTATTTTTTCTACTTGAATAATTAATTATTTTAGCATCATTTATTAAATGATGCCTCTTATCCCCCTGTGATCTGCCCTCTCATTACACGTTTCCACACGTGTGTGGATATGTTTGGAAGTTCCTTATCTTGTTCTATCAGTCAATTTCTCTAGCTCTGTGCCATTCTCACACAGTTCTAACTACCATAGCTTTATAATGAGGCTTAATATCCAGTGGAGCATGTTCCCCCCAACACCATAACATACACACACCCCTACACACGTTTTTCTTCTTCAAGAGGGTTTTAGCTATTCTTGGTCTTTGCTCATGCACACAAACATTAGAATTAGCTCATTGAAAAAATGTCAAAGTTTTATTAGAATTGCTTTGAATAAATAAATAGAAGAATGGACAGTCTTGGGTCTCTGAATCCACGAACATGGGAATATTCCCATTTATTTAGGTATTCATTAATGTCTTTTAAGAAAGTCTTATTTTCTCCTCACAGGTCTTACACAACTTAAATTAGATAGGTTCTTATTTCTTGTTTACTTTTTGTTGTGGAAAATTTAAAATATATACAAAACAGAAAGCACATTGTAATGAGCACTCATGTACTCCCCCTAGCTGTAAATATTATTAACTCAAGGCCATTCTTATTTCATCTATAACCCCACCTACTTGTCTACCTTACCTCACTCCCACCTTTTCCCTTTAGGAAAGTTTCTGCTAAGTTATAGGGGCACAGATACCCAAAACAGGTACCTTTATTATGAATTGCGGGCTTTAACATAATAGAGTCCTTTGCTTCCATTTAATGCCTTTTGTCCTGACTTCTACTTTGTCACAGAGCAAAATCACAAACCTACTCTCTTTTTGTTTGCACTTTTGCCTAGGAAAAAATATCTGAAAAGACTATTAATATTGGTTATTTCTGGATAATAGGATGTTCAGTGTTTTGTTGCACTTTCAGATATTTTTGTACTTTTCCATTTTGGCTTAATTTTAATGTACTATTTTTCTAATAAAAATAATAAAGTCATAATTCTGAGGGAAAAAATAGCAAACTGACCCTCTTTTCAGATATGTCAACCCAGTTTTTCTGAAAATATATCACTTAGCATCAGCTTCAGTCAACTCTATGATCTTTTCAAATTCTGGTTTAGAAAGGTAAACTCCAAAATTTTGAAGACAAGCATTCAGATCTTCACAATCAATATTTTTATCTTTAATTTTATCAATGGCTTTAACAACATCAGTCAACACTGAAAATAAAGCAATATGCTAATAAGTATTAATTACAAGTTCAAAAGAAAACACTGATAGTAAGATGAACTTTAGTCATAACAATAAATTAACAAAAATATTAAAAACTTCAGAAATGTTATATATGAAAAGCATTATCAGAATATTTAATAATACTTAAAACCAATAAGTTACAAAATCAGTCAAAAATATAGTATTCTACTTTGTTATAGTCTCTGTGTCTAGGAAGTGCCAATTTACAGGCAGTTACAATACTACAACTAAAAATACATGGGAACAAAAATATACAATTTCCTCATTTAATTCTCTAACAATTTAAAATTCCCTAGTAGTCTGTTTCTCAGTAGCAGACACAGAAGTAGAAAACCCTCAGTTCCAAATGGTAAATTGGGATATGATTTTGTAGCAATACATGGCTCAGACTTTGGTAAATTAATCTTAGTTTATCTTCTGTAAACATGAATATTATTACTCAGAAATAACTACCCTACATGTATTTTTTATCATACTTTGGAATTTATGCTTTACAAATGCAGTATTCCCTTCATTAAACTTAAACTGATAAATTTTTACTGCAATGAAAGCTTTCTTAAAAGAAATTACTTACAAATATACAGAATTATTAAGAGGATTGATAGGGGTATGTCTGTGTGTGTGTATAAACTCTGGGACAAATTAAACTCAAATAGGTTTTCTCTAATAGAAGATTAGGATAGGGGAAATGAGGAACTGGGCAGTGGAGGACACTAAAACCATTATCAGTAATTAATCTGCTTCAAGCAGTCACTGGAAGTCATTATGGACTGCTAAACAAAGAAATGATGATCAAAATGATGACTGAATTAGATGATCCTTAAAAAGATGATTCTTACAAGTAAATATGTAGAGCAAGATACATGTTCCTACCTTGTGAAAGAAATCTTTAGGTGAAAAAAATTCTCACTTAAAAGTTAACAACTGAGGAGTGATGTTAGCAAGATAGTTGAGTAGGAAGCCCTGAACCCTCCTTCTCCCCACAAACAGACTGATTCAGCAAAAATTCATGGATAAATTCCCTTTGTGAGAAATCAGAAACTAACTGAAAGGCTCTTTCACCCCATGAGAATGAAAAACCAGACTCACTGAAGCCAACATGGAGATCTGGGACACTCTCTTGCTGGAGACCCTGCCCCCAGTGCAGCAGCATATGATCTGGAAGGGATCCCCTGGCTCCCAGCTTCATCCAGGGGAGGGAAGGGTTAGTTCACACATCCAGTGGTCCAACTTTTCCAAAGGACCTCCCAAGAAGACGGGCTTCTCTCTTGCCAATCTTGGAGTTCTGATGAATCTAACACAGTCTAGTTGTCTGGGGCAGAATAGAGGCAGGGGCTTGGGCCAGTAGATGCCTATGATCCTCCCTTTTGCTCAGCACAAAGTGAGCTGATGAAAAATTCCAGCTCTCAGTTTACCCCTGGAGAGGGAAAGAGTTGATCCATGCATCCAGCACCCCAACTTCTTCAGGGCTTTACAAAGAACCAGCATCTGTCTTGCCAGTCATGGAGCCTGAGGAAGGAAAGAGCTGGTAGAGACCCCAAGAATATCTGACTGGACTGATTGACAGGGGTCTTCTCCTGTACAAAGCCAATCTGTGGAGACTGGGAAAGGTGTCTGCCTTGTCTAATGCATAGACACCAACACAGAGAGTCTCATAACTCTCATAAAAAATAAATAGATAGATGGATGGATAGATAGATAGATAGATAAATAACTCTCACAAAGATGCTCATCAAGATCAAGAGAATAATGCAAGAACAAAGTGAGAATTTCACACCGAGATAGAAAATATCAAAAGTACTAAACAGAAATCATGGAGCTGAAGAACACAATAACTGAAAAGTTCACTAGAGGTGCCCATCAGCAGACTAGATCAAGCAGAAGAATCAGTGAACTCAAGGACAGGTCACTAAAAAGAATTAAGTCAGAAAAGCAAAAAGAAAAAAAAATGAAAAAGAGTGAAGAATGTTTAAGGGACTTATGGGATACCATCAAGTGGACCAATACAAACATTATGGGAATCCCAGAAGGAGAAAAGAGAGAGAAAGGGACAGAAAATCTATTTAAAGGCATAATGGCTGAAAACTTCCCAAATCTGGGGAAGGAAATGGATAGCCAGATCCAAGAATCCCAAAGGACATCAAATAAGATGAACCAAAAGAAATTCACATTGAGACACATTATAGTCAAATTGTCAAAAGTCAAAGAAAGAATTTTGAAAGTAACAAAAGAAAAGCAACTTGTCACATACAAGGAAATCCATAAGACTATAAGTGGATTTCCTGGTAGAAACCTTTGCAGGCCAGAAGGGAGTAGAAGATATATTCAAAATGCTGTAAGAAAAAGCTACCAACCATGAGTACTATACCTAGGAAAGCTGTCCTTCAGAAAGGAAGGAGAGATCAAGATTTTTCTAGACAAACAAAAGCTGAGGGAGTTCATCACCACTACACCTGTCTTACAAGAAATGCTAAAAGTAACTCTTCAAGCTGAAATTAAAGGATGCTAATTAGTAACATGAAAACATATGTAACTATAAAACTCATTGGTAAAGGTAAGTATATAGTCAAATACAGATGAATCTAATTCTGTAATGGTGGCATATAAATCACTTACTTTAGTCTAAAGGTTAAAAGATGAAAGTATTAAAAATAACCATAATGAAACATATGCTAAAAGATACACTATATAAACAGATTTAAATTGTGACAACAATAACAAAGTGTTGGGAGAGAGTTAAATGTAGTTTTTGTGTGTGACTGAACTTAAGTTATTACTAGCTTAAAACAGATTCTTACAAGATATTTTATGTAAACCTGGAGGTAACCACAAAAAGAAAACACCTGTAGAAGTTACACAAAAGAAAAACAAATCAAAGAAGATCAATACAAAAAGTCAAAACACTTGGGGCCAGCCCCATGGCCAAGTGGTTAAGTTCGCATGCTCTGCTTCGGCGGCCCAGGGTTTGGATCCTGGGCACAGACATGGCACCACTCATTAGGCCATGTTGAGGCAGTGTCCCACATGCCACAACTAGAAGGATCCACAACTAAAATATACAACTATGTACTGACGGGATTTGGGGAGAAAAAAGCAGGAAAAAAAAGAAGAAGATTGGCAACAGTTGTTAGCTCAGGTGCCGATCTTAAAAAAAAAACAGTCAAAACACAAAGAAAGACAGCAAGAGAGGAAAAGGCAGAAGAACTACAAGACTAAACAGAAAACAACTATCAAAATGTTAATAGTAAATTCATCCCTATTAATAATTACTTTAAATGTAAATGTACTAAACTTCAATCAAAATAGAGTGGCTAAATAGATTTAAAAAATAAATTAAAAAGAAAACAAGACCCAAGTATATGCTGTCTACAAGAAACTCACTTTAAATTTAAGGACACACATATGCTGAAAGCGAAGGGATAGAACAAGATATTCCATGGAAATGGCAACCAAAAAAGAGCAAGAGTGGCTATACCTATATCATAAAAAATAGATTTTAAGTGAAAAACTATCACAAGAGACAAACAAGGACATTGTATAATGATAAAATGGTCAATCTGGAGGAAGATATAAACATTAAAAATATATATGCATGCAATATCAGAGCACTTAAGTATATAAAGCAAACATTGACAGAACTGAAAGAAATACAATAGTAGTAGGAGACTCCAATATCCCACTTTCAATAACGGACAGAACATCCCGACAGAGTTTGAATCAAATGTACAGTATGGTGACTACTGTTAACAATAGCATATTACATACTCGAAAGTTGCTAAGTGATTAAATCTTAAGTATTCTCAACACACACACACAAATGGTAATTATGTGAGGTGTTGGAGGGGTTAATTAACCCTATTACAGTAATCATTTTGCAATATATGTGTGTTTCAAACCACCATGTTTCATACCTTAAACTTACACAATGTTATATATCAATTATATCTCAATAAAGCTGGGGAAAAAATAACAGAGGACTTGAATAACACTATGGATGAAATGGATCTAACAGACATATACAGATCATTCAACCCAACGGCAGCAGAATACACACAATTTTCAAGTGCACACAGAACATTCTCCAGGATATATCACATTAGATCACAAAACAAGTCTTAACAAATTTAAGAAGATTGAAATCAAACCAAGTATATTTTCTGACCACAATAGAATGAAACTAGAAACCAAGAGAAGGAAAACTGGAAAATTCACAAATATGTGGATTAAACCACACACTCTTGAATAACCATTTTCTTTTCTTGGGTCAATGGAAATCAAAAGAGAAATTAGAAAATACCTCAAGACAAATGAAAACACAACATATCAAGCTATGGAATGCAGCAAAAGCAGTATTTGGGGGTAAGTTCATAGTAATAAGTGCCTACATTAAAAAAAAAAAGACCTCAAATAAATGACCTAAGTTTACACATTAAGGAACTAGGAAAAGAAGAACAAACTCTCAAAGTTAGCAAAAGGAAGGAAATAAATATTAGAGCAGAAATAAATGAAACAGAAATTAGAAAAATAGGAAAAAATTGATGAAATGTTGTTTTTTTAAAAGATAAACGAAATTGACAAACCATTAGCTAAACTAATTAAAAAAAGAGAAAAGATTCAAATAAATAAATAAGAACTGATAGAGAAGACATTCCAACAGATAATACAGAAATAAAAAGGATTGTTAGAGACCATTATGAACAACTATATGTCAAAAAAATGGATAATTGACAAGAAATGGATAAATTCCTAGAAATATACAACCTGTCAAGACTAAATCATAAAGAAATAGAAAGTCTAAACAGACTTGTAACTGGTATGGAAATTAAATCAGTAATCAAAAACCTACCAACAAAGAAAAACTCAGGACCAAATGGCTTCATTAGTGAATTCTACCAAATATTTAAAGAAGAATTAACATCAATCTTCTCCAAGTCTTCCAAAAACCTGAAGAGGAGGGGATACTTCTAAACTCATTTTATGAGACCAGCATTACCCTGACACCAAAGCCAGACAAAGATACTACGAGAAAAGAAAACCACAACCCAATATCTTTGATGAATAGACATGCAAAAGTTCTCAGCAAAGTTCTAGTAAACTGAATCCAACAGAACATTAAAAGGATCATACACCACGACCAGGTGGGATTTATCCCTGAGCTACAAGGATGGTTCAACTTACAAAAATCATTAATGTAATACACCACATTAACATAATAAAAGATTAAAATCACAATTGTCTCAATAGATAGAGAAAGAGCATTTGACGAAATTCAACACCCTTTCATAATAAAAACTCTCAACA
Source organism: Equus quagga (assembly GCF_021613505.1). Lineage (NCBI taxonomy): Eukaryota > Metazoa > Chordata > Mammalia > Perissodactyla > Equidae > Equus > Equus quagga. The sequence continues at coordinate 99,444,063 of NC_060277.1, read as the reverse complement.
AACTAGGAATGGAAGGAAATAACCTCAACATAATAAAAGTCATATATGAAAAATCTACAGCTAACATCATACACAATGGTAAAAAACTGAAAGCTTTTCCTTTAAGATCTGGAACAAGGCAGATGCTCACTCTTGGTATTTCTAGTCAACATAGTACTGAATGTCCTAGCCAGCTCATTTAGGCAAGAAAAAGAAATAAAAAGCACCCAAGTTGGCAAGGAAAAAGTAAAATTGCCCTTGCTTGAAGATGATATGATCTTATTAAACCCTAAAGACTCCATTAAAAAAACTTTTTAAAGCTATTAGAACTAATAAACTCAGTAAAGTTGCATGATACAAAATCAACATACAAAAATCAGCTGTCTTTCTATACACTAACAATGAACTACCTGAAAAGGAAATTAGGAAAACAACCCTATTTATAAAAGCACTATGAAGAGTAAAATATCTAGGAATAAACTTAACTAAGGAGGTGAAAGACTTGTATACTGAAAACTAGAAAACAATGATGAAAAAAATTAAACAGGACACAAACAGATGGCAAGATATCTTGTGTTCATGGATTGTAAGACTTAATATTGTTAAAAGATCCATACTACCCAAAGTGATCTACAGATTCAATGAAATTCCCACCAAAATCTCAATAGCGTTTTTCACAAATATGAAATGGGGGAAAAAAAAACAATTCTAAAATCCATATGGAACCATAAAAAAACCCAAATAGCCAAATCAATCTTGAGAAAGAAGAACAAAGCTAGAGGCATCACACTTCTTGACTTCAAAATATATTACAAAGGTATGGTAATCAATTAGTATGGTACTGGCATGAAGACAGACATGTAGGCAAATGGGACAGGATAGAGAGTCCAAAAAAAGTCCACGCATATACATCTACTGATCTTCTAAAGGATGCCAAGAATACACAATGGAGAAAGGATAGTTTCTGCAACAAATTATGTTGGGAGAACTGGATATTCACATGTAAAAGAATGAAATTGGACCCTTATCTTATACCATACACAAAAATTAACTCAAAATGAATTAAAGACTTAAACATAAGACGTGAAATTGTAAAACTCCTAGAAAACACATAAAGGAAAAGCTTTATGACATTAATCTTAGCAATGATTTTATGGATATGACACCAAAAGCACAGGCAACAAAACCCAAAATACACAAGTGGGACTACATCCTGCACAGCAAAGGAAACAATCAACAGAGTGAAAAGGCAACCTGTGGAACAGGAGAGAATATCTGCAAACCATACATCTGATAAGGGGTTAATCTCCAAACTATATAAAGAACTCATACAACTCAATAGCAACGAAAAATGAACAACCCTATTTTAAAAATAGGCTAAGGATTTGAATAAATATATCTCCAAAGAAGACATACAAATGGCCAAGAGGTATATAAAAAATGTTCATCACTAATCATCAGGGAAATGCAAATCAAAGCCACAATAAGATATTGCCTCAGTATGGCTATTATCAAAAAAACAAAAGACAAAAAGCATTGGTGAGGATGTTGAGAAACTGGAACCCTTGGCACACTGTTGGCTGAAATGCAAAATGGTGCAGACACTACAGAAAACAGTATGGAGGTTCCTCAAAAAATTAAAAATAGAACTACTTACCATATTATCCATCAATTCCACAGATGGGTATTTATCCAAAAGAATTGAAATCAGGATCCCAAAGAGATATTAGCACTCCTATGTTCATTGAAGCACTATTTACAATAGCCAAGATGTGGAAACAACTCATATGTTCACCAACAGTCGAATGGATAAAGAAAATGTGGTATATACATACAATGCAATACTATTCAGCCTTTACAAAAGGAAATTCTGCAATATGTGACAACATGGACAAATCTTGAGGACATTATGCTAAATGAAATAAGCCAGTCACAGAAAGATAAATACTGCATGATTCCATTTACATGAGGTGTCTAAAATAGTTAAATTCAGTGAATCAAAGTGTGGAATGGTGGCTGCCAGGGGCTGGGGGGAGGAGGAAATGGAGAGTTACCAATCAACGGAAAACGTTTCAGTCAAGCAAGATGAATAAAGTCTAGAGACCTGCAATATAACATAGCACCAATAGTCAACAATAATGTATTGTACACTTAAAAATTTAAGAGAGTAGATCTCATGTTGAGTGTTCTCACCAAAATAAAATAACAAAAGTTAACAGCTCTTTTAAACTTTAGAGGTAGAGACAGCAGATTTGAGATGGGGTGGAAAGTCATTTGCAGCCAACCTGGAGGTAGAGTAACAGACACACTTCTCTTTCAGTGGCTTGCATGCATCCAATACCACATGGAATGCAGAAATCTGCCGAGAGGGTGGAACATTTTATATAAAGATCCCAGGTAAAAGAAGAGAACTAGTCTCCAACCTTTTATTCTTAAAATTCAAAGTTAGGGTAATCTGTCAGAGAAGGGCAGGGTACAGAAAGACAGAATGAGGAGTCTGGCCATCGTCTTGAGTCAGCAAGGGCAAAGATGGTTCTAATTCCTGGGATGCCAATAAGTACCCCCATTCTCATCCAGCCCACCAAGACTTGGGATTGCGCCCTAGAAAGTGGCAATGGAGGGGATATAAAGAGCTATACTTTTGGGATTCTGGTGCAGTTTGTCATGGAGCTCTCTTGCTTCAACTCAGACAATGCTTCTTTGATACAGGTGCATCTAAAGTGCTATATACACTTAGCAACACAGGCCAGTTTCACTGCAAAGCTCTCTTAGCTAAACATAACACTTAGAGAGTAGTGTATTCCTTCTTCCTCAAAGTATCAACATAGCCTGGACAGGAATCTCCCCTACCACTAGTACTAGTAGCAGGAGTAGAAGACTTAATCAGCTCCAGTAACATCTATTCATTCTCTCTTTCAGCATCAGCAATTCCAGCTATCAAAAAGTGGTTTAGACTTTCCTCATGAAAGGTGTGACAACCAACTTCCTAGTCTAGGCAAAGGATAGCCCATTTCAAAGCAATCAGTCTCTACTGGCGGCAGCATTCTCCAACCTCAAGGTGTATATATCTGAATTCAGGCTTCAGACACAGACAGACATATACAAACTTGCATTCCCACTAGCCAATAAAAAGGGCCCCCTTCCACAGTGTCAGTGGAGACCATGTGAGGAGCTTGGATTTCTATCCCCATCTAGCAATAACAAGGCACTCCTGCACCTCCTCCTGGGGTAGCAGCAGAGCAGGACTAGTGGAGAGACAGAATTTTCAATATTACCCAACAATAACAAGGCCACCCCCACAGTCATATCAGTAGAGACCATATGGGGAGCCAGAACTCCCATCCCCAGCCAGTAGCAATGAGATGTCACCCACCTTGGGTTGCAGTGAATGCTAAGTGGGGAATCTGGACTTCTACTTCTACCTGGCAGTAAGGAGGTTGCACCCTCCCTTTCCCTGGTAAAGCAGTGTCAGAGAAAGCCAACTAAAAACAAAAAGTTTAAAAAAGAAATCTCATAACATAATACAAAAATGTCAAGGTTTAATAAAAAAATCACTCATCAAGAACCAGGGAGATCTCAAACTGACCAAAAAGAGACAATCAATAGATGGTAACATCGAGATGACAGAGGAGTTAGAATCATCTGGCAAAGATTTTAAAGCAGACATGACAAAAACAGTTCAGTGAGCAGTTACACACTTGAAACAAAAGAAAAACTGAGCACCTCAGCAAAGAAATAGTAAGTTTCAGCAAAGAATTTAAAAATATCAAGAAAAAGCAAATGGAAGTTTTAGAACTAAAAAACATAATAACTGAAATAAAAAGCTCAGTGGAATAGACTCAACAGCTGAATGGAGGGGAGAGAGCAAAGAATCAAGGAACTGAAAGACAGCAATAGAAATCACCCAATGAACAACACAGAAAAAATGAACAGAATCTCAGGGACTTGTAGAAATATAAAAAATATCCAACATTTGTGTCATCAGAGTCTTGGAGGAAGAGAAAGATAGCATGGCCAAAAAGGTACTCAAAGAAATGATGGATGAACATGTCCCAAATTTTTAGCAAGAGACGTTAACCTACAGATACAAAAAAATACATGCAACTCATACAGGATAAACCCAAAGAAATCCATGCCAAGACACATCATAATTAAACTTATGAAAACTAAAGACAAAGAAAAGATTCTTGAAAGCAGCCAAAGAAAAATGACACCTTATCAATAGGGAAAAAGAAACAATGAGAATGACAGGATTTCCATCAGAAACCATGGATGCTAGAAAGAAGTGGCACAATATTTTTCAAGTGCTGAAAGAAAAGAGTTGTTAACCCAAAATCCCATTCTCAGAAAAAATATTCTTCAGAAATGAAGAAGTCAAGATGTTCTCAGACGAAAGAAAACTAAGAGAATCTGTTGCCAGGAGACCTATGAATGGCTAAAGGAAGTTCTTTAAACAGAAAGGAAAAGATAAACAAAGAACTCTGGAATATTAGGAAGAAAGAAAGAAAACAGTGCGTCACAATATGGGTAAATATGGTAGGCTTTCCTTCTCCTCTTGAGTTTTTAAATTATGTTTGATGGTTGAAGCAAAAATTACAATACTGTCTGATGTGGTTTTAAATATACGTAGAGGAAATATTTACGGCAATTATATCATAAATGGGGGAGGATAAAGGGACATAAAAGAAGATAAGGTTTCTATATTTCACTTGAACTGGTAAATGATAACACCAATAGACTGTGATAAGTTATGTATATATAATGTAACACCTCGGGAAACCACTAAAAAAGCTATACAAAGAGATATACTCTAAAACACTATAGATAAATCAAAATGGAATTCTAAAAATGGGCAGAAGATTTGAATACATATTCTACCAAACATATATGAATGGCTAGTAAGCATGTACAAATATACTTGATATTATTAATCATTGGGTAAATGCAAAATTAAAACCACAATGAGATACCACTACACTTATTATAATGGCTATAATCCTCATACATTGCTGGTGAGAATGAAAATGGCATAGCCACTTTGGAAAACAGTTTGGCAATTTCTTAAAAATAAATTTACCATGGAGACTAGCAACTGTTTTCCTAGGAATCTGCCCAAGAAAAACAAAGGCATACACCCACAGAAAGACATGTATGCAAATGTTAATTTCAGCATTATTCATGACAGTCCCAAACTGAAAACAATCAAATGTCCATGAACTGGTGAACCATCAACAAAATGGAGTATATCCATAAAATATAATACAGATTTACTTAGCAACAAAAAAGAATGAACTACTGATACATACTACAACATGAATTAACCTCAAAAATATTATTCAAAGTGATGGAAGTCAGGCACAAAAGACTACATGTTATCTGATTTCATTTATATTAAATGTCCAAAAAAGGCAAATTTATAGAGACAGAAAGCAGATCAGTGGTTGTCTGGGAAAGGGGATGGAGATTAACTACAAATTGACATAAGAGAATTTTTAGGAGTGATGTAAATGTTGCAAAACTGGATTGTGTCTACTTTTGGGTGTACATGCAAAAGAACTGAAAGCAGGAGCCCAAAGAGATATTTGCATGCCCATATTCACAGCAGCACTATTCACTATAGCCAAGACAAGGAAGCAACACAAGTGTCCACTGATGGATGGATAAACAAAATGTAGTATAAACATATAAGGGAATATTATTTAGCATGAAAAAGGAAGGAAATTCTGAAACATGCTATAACATGGAAGAATCTTATTTTTTAAATTTATTCATGGATGAATCTTGACAGCATTACGATAAATGAAATAAGCCAGTCACAAAAAGATAAATACTGTATGATTCCAATCAGGTATCTAGAATGGACAAATTCACAGAAATAGAAAGTAGAATGATGGTTGCCAGAAGCTGGAGGGGCAAGGATGAGTAGTTGCATAAAGGGTATAAAATTTCAGTTTTGCAAGATGAAAAAGTTCTGAAAATTGGTTGCACAACAGTGTAAATATACTTAACACTAACATTACTGAACTGTATACTTAGAAATGGTTAAGATGGTAAATTTTATATCATGTACTAGTTACCACAATTAAACGTAAGTTTAAAAAATAGTATAATGGGAAGAAAAAAAAAAGAGGAAGAGTCAGCTGTGACCAAGACACTCACTACTTCACAAAACGGCAGTAAAATGACTGAGTTGGTAAATGAATGATTGCATGGTGAAGCATTCTAGACATTGATTTGCTAATAGTGTCTTCAAGAAATCCAGACATTTAAGCACTTACATTCATCAGAAATGACAAATGATAATGTAGCTTTTAGCATGAGACTCTTCATCTAGGTTATAAAAGAAGTCTCTTCCTTTGGATTAATTTTTCCTTATCTGAGAAATCTTGGGAAGAGACAAAAAGCTTATCTTTCTTTTTTTAGCATATGAATAAACAGAAGGAACTAACAGCAAGCCTTAATAACTTTTACTTATTTTAATCTTGCTGACAAATATTTCATTATTTGTATTAAAAAAAACAAATCACTGCATGCAAAAAAAAGCTGGATTGTGGTGATGGTTGTATGACTCTACAAACTTAATAAGAATTAGTGCACGGGTGAATTTTATGTATGTAAATTATACCTCAATAGAACTGTTTTTAAAAATGTTCTAAAACAAAAGTAAACCAAACCAGTATTTCATTCAAACAAGTTCCTACAAAAAATTAAAAACCAAATCACCCATCAATTGCTAATAATGGGGCTAATTACCTATTTGACCTCCGCATTATCATTACTATTACTGTACATTTATGTAGCATTTTTCAGTTTGTAAAATCCACATAACTCTGTGATAAGTAAATTAGCTATTATTACCCTGATACAGCAAGTTTTTAAAAAACTGGCCAAGTAGCTTGCCTAAGGGTTTCAGGACTATTAAGTTCTATACAAAAAGCAAACTCAGTTCAGTTGAACCTTGTTCTTCTCAACTTAATTGCTCTTTCCTCCAAATCATTTAAAATAAATTTCCTACTTACCATCATATCCAGGAAGACTCTGCTCCTTGGAGAGAGCACTCATAAAGTCATCTAACTTCACCATTCCATTTTCTGTAAAACAAAGAGTTTAGATTAAAAATTTTGTTGTATTTTTGCATATGAGGTCAATTCACATTTTAATACAACTATGATAAAAATTACTTATCCTTCACTTCATCATCATCCTATTTCTCCTTCATATCCTGTCTCCCTAGGTAAGTCTTTCTAAATAAATTAGGTCAGTTTATTTCATTCAACAGTTACTGAGGGTATACTAGTGCCAAGAACTATGCTAGGCACCAAGGATACAAAACTAAGTAAGACACTGCCCATGCTTTTTTAATATCTATTACAAATTGCAAAGGACTGAGTTAGGTACTCAGTTCTTGATAGATGTAGGAAAAAGGAAAAGTGGCCATAAAGATAGCCCATAAGAAAGTTAAGGAGTCTATTTCACACCATAATGAAAACCAAGTCAATATGCTATCCATTAACACACCTTTACAATACTAACCAGCCCTGACAGACCCAAGTATCCCCATTCCTACTCCTGGCATCCAGCTGGTCCAAACAACTACCTATTCTTAGATACAAATCCTCCACAGTGATCATACCAATCCTGATAAGCAGCAGGAAGCGCTCAATAATTTTAGTAGCACTCGCTCCTTAGATTGTTTTAAATTAAATCTTCTTTCCTAGTTGCCTTAGCTAAGAAATTTTGCTCAAGTTCTAAGAATTCACTTCTAACGTTATTCCCAAGTCAGCCTTTCCTCAAAATGTTGCCTCTGCCCTCTCCTCAACTGAACTTCTGCTGTGGACAATTTTTGCCGAATGATAAAACACCTTCTCTAATATAAAAACTGTTCCTGAAAACTTAAACTCTGCCTTGAACTTAGGCTGGTGACTGGGATATGCCATTTAATATCTAAATGCTAACTGCCTGCCTTGATTATTTAAGTATCACTAGCCCTAAATTCCTAGCTATAGTACTCTCTCTACAATTTGGAATCTCCAATTATTTGTCCTTGGATTTGCTTAGAGATTTTTGTACCCCTTGTATATTGTGGTCTTACTGCCTGAACCTCTCTACAACTGCATCAGCCTTCCCCAGTACCTGTCCCACACTAGAAGGCATAGCTAGGGATAGTGATGAAGAGCCTTACTGAAACAATTCTGAGATATGAAAGGCCTAGCCCCTCCAAACCAATCCATTAGGTCAGACTTTCCAGGAATGTTTTTTTTTACTACTATTTATTTTTGTTCTTTCTGAATCTTCTTTAGAATGGCCCATTCTCTTTCATTCCTAGTTGAGAGAACTTACTCTAACATTTAATACTATCCCATAAAAGCAACTAATTTTTTCCATAAGTCTGGTATTATCATCTTACCGTTTCTAGTAGTATCTGTCACAATCTTCTTGAACTCTTTATCTGATAAAGTAATTCCTATTGAAGGCAAAATGGACTGAAGTTCTTCTGCAGCAAGGTAATTTTCTTGGAGTTTACTGATAGCTTCACTGACATTTTCTAAATATACAAAATGTGGAGGACTATTCAGCAGCAGAATTTATGTATCTTAAGCAATAATTGGCACCTAAAATCTCTATCTAGTAGGCAGAAAGCAAGTTTTATCTACTTAAGATTACCTTATAGAAGGACTGCTTTTCTCTCCATATTTGTGTTGTATCTTATATTATACTTAATCTTTCTCATATAGCTCAAACACAAAACCATCTTGAAATTCTATAAACATTTATAAACTACCTGTTTGGAGGAACAGCCTGTTCCAGTGGCCCAGCCAATGCTGCTTGGTTCTGAGTAAAATATAATGAATAAGTTCAAGAGATCAAAACACCAATGTGTTTTGTTTAAATTCCAGGATTCCAAACAAAAATTGAGAGTTCCTCCCCTTCCCATCACTTTACTCTACTATGCTTTCAGTTCACAACCTTCAAAATCATAAAATCCTAGAAGCAGATACACATGGCCATCATGAGCCTCCTAATATGATGCACTGAGATGGATACAATATTGCTTCTGTGGTGTTCTGGCTAAAAATGCATAACCTGAATTTACTCATGAAGAAACATAAGGAAAACCCAAAATGAGGGACATTATACAAAACAACTAGTCAGTACTCTTCAAAAGCGTCAAAGTCATAACAGATTGAGAAACCATCCCAGATCAGAGGAGACTAAGGACACCTGACAACTAAATGTAATACGTGATCCTGGATGAGATCTTGGGCCAGAAAAAGGACATTCATGGAACAACTGTCAAAATCTGAATAAGGTCTTCAGATTAGTAAATAATGTTGTTATCAGTGTTAATTTCCTGGTTTAGATCATTGTTTTATATATATATATATATATATATATATATAAAATGATGGTTATACAGGATCTTAACACTTGGGAAAACTAGATAAAGAGTACACAGGAACGTTTTTACTTTCCTACAATTCTTATGAATTTAAAATTATTTCAAAATGAAAAGTTAAAAATGTTTTTAAAATGTAAATCAAGTGGCAGTCACATTTCATAGATGCTCACTTACCATCAATTTATTTGGAGAAGTTATACCAGATAAACTATTTCATACTTCTCCATATACAGAACATTAAGTATGGCAGTGGTAGGTGACATCATTTGATTTAAGTGACACCAGGAAGGTAGATAACCACTTTCTTCCGCAGGCCTCTTCTACCCACTGGCTAAATGCCTACTACTCCATTATTTCTTTAACCAGGGCTTTAATTCTTATTGAAATACAAAGAACTCAGAAATAGAAATGAGGCACAGAGTAACAGCAGCGTATCAGTAAGGGAATCAGAATGAACATCTGTGCACCTCCTTAATTATATTCCTTTTTCAACTGACATTTAAAGTATCCATTAGTGTACAAGAATCACTAATTTTTCATTAAGCACTCATTTTAACAATTACATTCAACAATAAATGCAATAAAAAGGTCAGTAAGTTTCTTTAAAGAAAGTAAACATAACTTAAGTAACTTCAGCCAAGGACTACAGGAAGGAGTATTTAATTAGGATCCATACACAGTACTTCCATGATAAAACCAGCACAGAAGGGGAAAACATATTGGTTGGGAAATCACCGCTCATCTTTGAGGAAGACCATAAAACCTTGGGGACCTGAGATGTATAGTGTTAATTACTTTCTCTTGATATTCCAACATCCATAAGAGATAATACCTGAAGTACTATGGCTATCATATATTTAAAGTATGGAACTCTGAGCAAAAGTTTCACATAGACTTCTTACATACTTGGTTAAATAAATTACAAAACAAGCATTTCCAAAGGAAAACAAGGCCTCTACTTTCTACGGAACTTGAATGACTCAAATTAATCACTGAATAAGCTTCTCAGCCAAAGTTAGGCTCCCAAAAAAGGGAGCATCTGGAAAGGAACAACCATCAAAACCACAGTACTGTATCCATTGGCATATGTAGCAGAAGTGGTAGTTATCCAGAGTATTTACAACTGAAATGCCTATAACTATCTAATAACTGATTAATTCAGCTTGTTTCTGTGATGACTAAAGAACTCAAGGACCTAGATTTTGACTTAGATATATAGATACTGACCCAGAGCATTAATTACAATTTTTTCCTTAGATGAAATCTGTTTTAGAAGGTTGGAATGCCTTCTCACAGCTGGCTTCTGAAGTTTTGGGGTACTAAATATATCACTTTTATCCAGAGACTTTTTGAGGCTTGTAATACTCTTCAAGTTTTGTGGTTTAGACTTTGAGTCATGAATTTCCATCTTCTCTGAACTTCTGTCAAAGTTTACGCCATCCTTTGCATATGGTTCCTGGAATCCTACATCACTGCTGTCAACGTCATCCAGGAATTTTCTCATTTGCAAAGTATTTTTTGATCTTTTAAATTCAAAGTCATCATTCTCTTCCATAATTTTACAATCTTGGGGGCCTTTCCTAATTATCTTTTGGGATAATGATGGTTCAGGCTGTCTAGAAGAGAAAATGTTTTTCTTCCTATACTGTAGATAGCATCCTGACACATTTGATAACTTTCTCTTTGAAGTAGTTTCATCCAAGGCTGATCCTTCCATAATTGCTAAGCAAGAGAAATATGTTCAATTATTTGATTTACCTGTACAATCCATAATATTTAAAAAATAACAACTAAGTCTTCACGAAAGCTATTCAAGAAATTAGTTGCCTAAATACATAAAACAAAGTTACTAAGTTGAAAAAACTAACAAAGCTGATGACCAAAAGATTGAACTATTAACTAGGCTTATTAGAATTTGCTGGTTTAATATATTTAAATACTTCCATCCAAAGATCTTCAAAGTTATACCAAATCTAAAGTGATATCCTACTGAAGCTCAAGGTTCTCATCCCCTACTCTTTCCCAATTTAGCAAGATAACAAACTAATAAGCCAATACAGATACAAATCCTTTAGTTATGAGGGTGCAGAACTATGAGGAAGTTGTAGAGTGGAAGTTTTTATTTATAAAGTTAGAATACAAATAATTTCTCTCCTAAATATTCTCAGTACTTGTGGGGGAAAAATAACTTCGTATGCAAAATAACATCTCCAGAAAAATATTAATACAATGTCCCAAGCGGGGCTTCATTTACAAAATTCATGTGATGGCTCAGAATAGTACCTTACACTTGAATAACACATTTTAAAGTATTTCAAATGTTGCAATACTTGATTCTCAAAACAACTCTATGAGATGGTCAAGCTCCTATAAAATCAAAGAAAACAAGAGACTTCAACAGAGTAGCAATACAATCTTGACTATGAAGACATTTCACATAGAGAAAATGAAAAGTTTCATAGTTTAATCTATTAGAACGAAAAATTGAATGAAAATATTTGGATTTTAAACACCTGGAAATATTTTTTTAATAATTTATTTTTTAATTGACATATAACATTGTATTAGTTTTAGGTGTAAATAGTCTGGAAATCTTTAAAAAATGGTAACATGGATCTTTAAATGCTACCTATCAAAAAGAAATAGGCTAGTGAATGGGTAAAAAAATGAAGGCTTTGACATTTCTTCTTCTTTTTTTTTTTTGAGGAAGTTATGCCCTGAGCTAACATCCGCTGCCAATCCTCCTCTTTTTTGCTGATGAAGACTGGCCCTGAGCTAACATCCATGCCCATCTTCCTCTACTTTATATGTGGGTTGGCTACCACAGCATGGCTTGACAAGAGGCGCATAGGTCTGCACCCGGGATCTGAACCAGCAAACCCCGGGCCGCCGAAGCAGAACATGTGAACTTAACCACTGCATCACTGGGCTGGCTCCTGACATTTCTTCTCTAGGCCAAGACATCATAATAGGGAGCAACTTTACCCTCCAGCCTTAAACAACTAAAAAATTGGACAAGATATATGAAAAAGTACAGTTTTCAGACATTGGACAACAGGCAGCACAGGACAGTAAGCAAAAGAACAGGAGAAAGAGTGTTGTATAGAACAAACATTTGAAGTTATAATGACAAAAACGATTTCCAAATTTGGCAAAAGACAGATTGAAGAAGCTCAGTAAATCCCAACAAGATAAACAAAAAAATCCACTCCCAAACCTAAAAACTAAAGACAAAAAAGTGGCCAGACCCATTGCCAAGGGGTTAAAGTTCCATGCACTCTGCTTCGGTGGCCCAGGTTCATAGGTTTGGATCCCAGGTGTGGACCTACTCTACTTGTCAGCCATGCAGTGGAGGCATCCCACATACAAAATAGAGGAATTTTGGCGCAGATGTTAGCTCAGGGCTAATCTTCCTCAAGCAAAAAGAAGAGGACTGGCAACAGATGTTAGCTCAGGCTGAATCTTCCTCACACAAAAAAGAAAATATCTTGAAAGCAACCAGATAAAAACAACACATTTTATAATTTAAATAACATCAGATTTATCATCAGAAATTGTGGAAGCCAGATAAAAGGAACAACATTTTTAAAGTGCAGAAAGAAAATAACTGTCAAGCCAGAATCCTAAATTCAATGAAACCATCCTTCAGGAATTATAGAAAATAAAGATATTCTTGGATGAAGAAAAATTAAGGTAATTCATTTTTAGTAGATCTGCTCTTAATAAAAATTTACTAAAAGAAGTTCTTCATACAGGGTGGAAATCATACCCAAAAGACATCTGGGCAGTCAAGAATGAAGGAAAAGAAATAATGAACAGTAAAGCTGTGGTTAAACACAATATGCTATTCTTATCCTCTTGAAAGTTTAAAATATGTTTGATTATTGAAAGCAAAACTTATAAACATTGTCTGATGGCATTTTCACCGTATGTAGTGGTAATACATAAGAAAATCACAAGATAAAGGTGGAGTGGTAAAGAGACTTATGTAATGGTAAAATTTCTATATTCCACTTGAAGTGGTAAAATATTTCTTTTAGTACACTGCAAAAGGTTAAGCACGTATATTGTAATCCTTAGAACAACCACTGAAGAAATGCAGAAATATAGTGAAAATATATATAGATAAATTTTAAAAGAATAATAAAAAAGTTCAAAAAAACCAAAAGAAGGCAGAAAATGGTTGAAAAACAGAGGAACAAATAGAAAAAATAATAATAACATGGTATACCTTTATCTGAACATATAGGTAATTACATTAAATATAAAGGGTCTAAACACTCCAACTAAAAGATATGAGAATGAATACAAAAACATCATCCAACTCTATGTGCTTTACAAAATACTTCAAATATGATAATATAGGAAGATTAAAAGTAAAAGGAATGAAAATATACACCATGTAAACACCAATCAAAAGAAAACTGGAGTGCTTATATTAATATCAGAAAAAGCAAACTTCAGAGCAAGGAAAATTACCAATGATTATATACATATTACACAAAGATAAAAGAGTCACTTCACCAAGAAGATGTAACTATCCTAAATGTGAATGCAACTAACAACAGAAATTCAAAATGCATGAACCAAAAACTGAAAGGAGAACTAGACAAATACACAATTACATTTGGAGACAATGCTCCTTTCTCAGTAATAGAACTAGAAGAAAGTCACCAAAGACACACAAGAAATAAAATGACATAATGATTAGAATTACGCATGAGAGTAGGTATGTGATTATCAGTAATATCTATATAGCAAAAGAAAAATGAATGAAAAACCTTTATACCAGAGAGAAAGTTAGAATTCAAAATAAACTTTGAAACTTTCAGGTAATGCTGGCAAATTGATCAGCCTTCAAAAACCCCATTAAAACTAAAGGAATTTTTTAAACATCATAAGTCCATAATAGCAAAAAGAACATGAAAAGAAACAATTGCAATAAAATTTTGAAAGTTGGCAAGCTGATGAACTTAGTAGACCTAAAAATGATGAATCCTAAGCCAGAATGGGGAAAGTCAAGAAGCAATCCAATTCATAACACAAAACCTCCAAATTCTCAAAAATTAGTGGTGTTTAGATGCCTGTGAAAGTGAGGTTAAAAGTAAAGCTAAAAATAAAGGATTGGTTAAAAGTCCATTTAAGTAGTAATTAGATACCTAGATTCCCTCTTCACATAGCCAGATATTGACCTTCTCCTACCCCAGTAGAAGACTGACAATTCATTAGAGAAGGTTAAACACACAGTCTCTGGATTAGGGAATACTAAACACAATAGAGGGTAGAGGTATTATATGAAGAATGAGGAGGAAGGGTTACATGACTATTACCACTAAATAATGGGAACTCTAGTCCTTTTGTCTTATTAAACATCTGGAACTCTGGTAAAAACAAATCATCCTCCAGGAAACATATTAGAAGCTTCTTCTTTGAACGCTCTAACCATCTTGAAAGGGAAAAAGTCCTAAAGATAGTGCTATGAAGGGTCTTCTAGGAAAATGGCCCAGCTAGATCACCCAATAGCATGGTTTCTTGACCTCAGCAGTATTGGCATTTGGGGACAGATAATTCTTTATTGAGAGGTGCTGTCTGGTGCATTGTAGGACATTTAGAAGCATCTCTGGCCTCTAATCACTTGATGCCAATAACACAGGTTGTGATGACCAAAAATGTCTCCGTGTTGCCAAATGTTCCTGGAGGTGGGGGGCGGGGGGAGTGGAGTCCCAAAATCACCTCTAGTTAAGAACTACTACCCTGCAGTATTCAGCTGATACTCAACTAGTTTCACCCTTAGTCTCAGAGCTTCCAAACAGCTTTTTAGTTCACCATTCTCAATTATGAGCCGACAATCAAAGATCACCATACAGTTGAGGAATGCCTCTAAGATGAAAAGCAAACAATCAGAGGAAAATAACTTGGAGGAAGCAGAGTATGAATGAAAAAGAAAATTTTAAAAACGTTATCAATTTCCTTAGTGCAACAGAAGATACTATGTCCATGGAAAAACAGGAATGTCCAGAAATAAAAAGATGTTATAATAAAATGATACTCAGAGGGGAAAAAAGTTCTTGGAAATCAAAAAACTACAAATGAAAAACTAAATAGAAGAGTTGGAAGATAAAGTTAAGAAATCTCCCAGAAAGCAGAACAAAGAGGCAAGAGAAAAAGATTTTTAAAAAAAGAGAGAATCAGTTCAGCATATCAAATATCCAAATAATAAGTGTTCCAGAGAGAAGAGAAAAATAGAGGAAAGGAAATCATCAACAAATTGTTTTACTTTCCCAGAATCAAAGGACACTGAGCCCAGTACAATTGTGAAGAAACCTATTTCAAGGTACATCATGAAATTTCAGAACACTAGATGCAAAGAAAACATTCAATAAGCTTGCAAAGACAAAAATCAGTTACATACAAAGGGTCAGGAATCAGAAGAACTTTGGACTTTGACAAACACTGAAAATTAGAAAATCCAAAGTTCTGAGGGAAAATTATTTCCAATCTAGAATTCTATATTCAGTCAAACTATCAATCAAACATGAGGCCAGAGTCTAATAGAGGATGAGAGAAGTGAAAAGTCTCCAGAATGTTAAGGGAGATCCCAGGATGAGAGCCGAACAGGAGATGTGGAGGGCAACAAATCCACATTGAAGAATATCAGAACACTAAGGAAGATTTCTTTAAGAAGACAAAACTGAGAAAATACCTGATGCATCCAAACTTATGGAGAGGATATTTAGACAGCAGGCAGAGTTTGGGGTTGGATCAATAATAAACATACTTTTTAAAAAACCAAGCAAATAAATAAAGAAGATAATTATCAATTCAAAAACGAAAAAAATTGCACAAAGAAAGAAAGTAACCACAAGATACTATATGGCTCAGCATTAAACATATTAATATAAACACTGAATTAAAATTAATCAAGTTACCATATAACTTTATTGGGGGATGGATAGGTATGGGGGAAGACAGGTATAGGAAGTAGATGTGGTGGGGACAGGGAAGATGAAACAGAACTAAATCTTTACTTTCCATAGCAGGAAGTTTACCGCATCTACCCAAAATTTTAGAAATCAACAAGTAACAATATAAACATGCTATTTAGAGTCATGAAGATAAGTATCAAGTAATCAGCTAAAACATTTAAAATGTGCCTCTGGAGAAGCGGAGGGGAGGATCAAGCAAGAGATTGTTTTTTCACAGCAAGCTTTATAGAACCACACAATTCTTAAAACTATGTACATAGATAATCTTGACTTAATGATATTTGGACAAATGAGAGAAAGAGTAAGGAGTGACATGATGTGCAGTAGGAAGAGATCAAAAACAATGTACTTAATGAAGAAAAACTAAACTAAATAAAGAATGATAGCGAAGAACATACTAAAATGTTTTAAATGATAGATGTCAGGATATCAGAATGACCCACAAATTGCAAATTAAATATTATCTTTTTTTGTGTTACGATTGTGTTCTAAAGTTGACTCTAGATAGTAAAATATTAAGGGAAAGATATATCTCAAAATAGAAAAATGAGATAGTCATTATATAATCAATACTGATTAGGTATATTTAGGGTATTACATTAAATTTTTATCTCCCTTATTTAAAAGTTAGAGAAAAGGGTTCAGAGAAGGCTTTCAAAACCTGTATAATAAAACTATAAATTAGGATTTAATTTATTTATAAACAAAACGAGCTATCGCAACAAGAGCTCACTTACAAACATCCTCATACTGTTGCTGTAGTTCACCCAAAGTAAATATAATATCTCCAATATTCACCATGTGGTTATCTGTAATAAAAAGAATAAGTTCAAATACTGTCTTTTCTTTTGAACATAAATATAGCTGCCATCTTATTCTAATATGAAAACAAGACAGAAATGTGTAGAAGTAGGAAGAGAGGGCCAGCTGCTAAAAGTTTTTAATAATATCTGGAATTGTATTAATAACTCATTACACACTGAAACACTAAACTAAAACTACCATTTTTTTCTCCTTAACAAAAGAATTTCCCATCAAAAGAAATCATTCACATTTTAAGCCTCAAAGCTCAAATATTTTATTCATTTAACAAACACTTTTTTGAGAGTTTATTATACGTAGTATTTCAAATATTTACCTTTTTTTTCCTCACTGGATTGTGAGCTCCTCAAGAGCAAAGGATGTGTCTGTCATTTGTTTCCCCAATGCCTAGCAAACTATCTACTTCCTATCACTTAAAAACGATTTTTGAATGAACGAAATATACTGAAGGCTGTAAAGAACAATGCAATATCTATGTTGTAAATAGCAGAAAACCACTTACTCACCTTCTACATGCCCAGCACTCTCATAATTATAACTTCCTACCATTCCTGCCCCTGCCCCTGCCTAAGACCATTTTCTTCTTGGACAATGCGTGACAGAGGATGGGTCCATATGCAGTGACCTTGAATAATGTCATTCCAATTGGGCACAGAGGTAGAAAATAGTTCTTGCCTCCAAATGTTTGACTTTGCTTGCCATTCAAGGTTAAAAAAAACTGGGAGTTGATTTACCTATCTATAAAAATACTGGATTTGTTCTTCAGTCTATTCATAATAAATCAACTGTTCAATTATATGCATCAGTGAAGACTCAGAAAAAAGATGCAAGTTTTTAAAGTACCTTCTGAGTCAAAGAAGGATTATACATAGCATAGTTTTGGTGTAAGGCAAGTTTGATTCACTCTGATTCTTTGAAAATTGGTAAGCTATGCCAGGTACAATCCTTTAACTTGCCACAAAGCAAACACGTACTTGACCGAATCAAAGAAGTGCTAGACCAAATTGATGCTCAGTTGTCTTCTGATTAGGAACTGCTTCCTATATTCTGGTTTCTTATTTCCTTGGCATTTATCCTCATTCTGTTCTTGATTATGATTGTAACACCTCCCATAGGCTCCCCAGAGAATTCCTGACACTTACTGTAGTCTGATTCCATGTCCCAAGTTCTTAGATCATAGCTTAAGTTCTAAAATAACCCAAGCCCTCAGCCCTCACATCCTTGGACTTAATCACTGAAAAGTAATCTATAGACCATACATACATTAATCCAGAGGAGAAGGCCATATTGTTTTTATCTGTTCTCCACTTAGAAAACTCCCTTCTCTGGACAGAGGTCCAACATCAACCAATGAGAATGCAGTAGCCAACCATTTATACAGATTCACTAGCTCTTGCTCAAAATTTATTCCTTGCTTCTAGGCAATAATAGATATCTATCATAAAATTCTCAAACAAATATACCTATTTAAATAGTCCCAGGTAGCCAGAGAACCATTCCAGAATCTAAAATTACTATTTTGGCCCCTATCTGGCTTATCAAAACCTTAACTAATGATTCCTGGTTGAGACTGATGCAACCAATATGGTTATAGGTACCATCTATTTCATAAGTGAAGCTCAAAACAGCCTCCCACTCTTATATATGTAATTCTGGAGGAAATCCAACCTGGAAAATACAACCACCTAGTGTGAGAAAAAAAATTATTCTAATCATCAAGGTCATATTCAAGGCAACATTACTTTGAAGGTGTTAAGTAACCATTAACACTACATTTCTATAATCTTCAGATAGGCCCACAATATCAAAAGCCTCCTCTAGTAAAAATTGTACTAGTCACTACTTTTCATCCAGTTCAACTTCCAGATCACTAATCTCCATGAGAGAAAAACTACTGCACCAATATCCTATTTCAGAAACCAAAATACCTGACACTCCCAGAAATGCCATCAAGTGCTTTTTCATATTCCTCTTGCCATATCTTAATGAAACAAACGCTTATTGAACTTTCCTGAAAATTCCAATAGCATAATTCTTTCCTCTTCATTATGAACACTTATAAAGATGAACATATTCTCCACCTGTCATCTCTACTCCGAAAAACCAACCTGGGTGACCCATATCTGTTGGCATTCTGGAGCTGTCCTTTCCTCTACTATTTAAATAAAATAGCTCAGACTCCAGACCATTTGCTAAATGAACATAAATCAATACTCTCTCCAGAAATGATTTTTCTAGTCAAAAGACAAGGATATTCTTTATGAGAAATTTTGCCTTAAGTTGCAGCCAGCCTATTAATATGACAAAATGAAGAAATCTTGTTCTCTCTGATCAGAGGAGGTGTAATAAGGAGTAAGAATTACTAATTCATTCAATAGATATTTGTTGAGCAGTTAATATATGCCAAAATCACTGTGATAGGTACTCAGGATACAATATTGAGCAAAAGTAGATATGATATCTTCTCTCCTGGTGCTTAGTCTTATATAAGATACAGATTTTAATAAAACAATTAAAAATACAAATTGCAACTGTGATTAATGCTGTAAGAGTGTATAATATGAGAATTTGACACAGTCAGAGAGGTCAGGGAAATATCTCTAAAGAATAGAGTTGAGTTTAGATTTAAAGTATACGTAGGAATTAACTGAGAGAAAAGGAATGCTCCAGGAAAAAAAAAGAACATGTGCAATGGCTATGGCAGGAGAGGGCATGGTATATAGTTGAAAACTCTCAGAGAGTGAGGGGGAAATGTGATCTGAGATAAAGCTGAAGATCTGGGTAAATGCCAGACATTGCCTTGTACACAACATTAAAGGGTTCTTTAACCCAAGAGGTATTATTAGATTTTATGCAAGGAGGGTAACATGATCAGATGTGTTGGGAAAAGATTGTTCTCGCTACAGCATAAAGAGGGAAGAGGGATAAGACTGGATACGGGTAGACCTGTTAGGATGAGCTCCAAATGGTCCTAAGGAAAGGTTATGGTAACTTGGACTAAGGTAGTAATGCTGGAAAATAGAAAGATTTAAGAGATACCTAGGAGTTTAAAACAACAGTACTTCATAATGATTGCATGAGGACAACAGAGTTGTCAAGGATGGTTCTCAGGTTTCTGTTTCACATTACTTGACCCTGTTCTAGGTGCCAAACACAGTGACAAATGTTTATATTTAATTCCTACAATTCTATGAAATTAGCATCATTTGTCCAATCTATCTCCCCAAATAAATCAGGAGACCTGGAAGCCCAAACCAGAATTCCATAAGCCAAAAAGCAAGGTGCTGCAGTAGTTTCATATATGATTTTTGTTCCTTCTGGTAGAGCATGCCCTAAAGGCTATTTAATAATATGTCTTGAGATTAGTCCTTAAAGATTTCTATTTTATAGACACCTTCATGCCCCAGTACATCTCTCCACTCCTGTCTACCACCCCAGAGCCCACCATAAATGACTACATGGTAGAACTCCATGATGCCTGGTTCTATCTCCAGGCCACATTTCAGCAACCAAAGGCCCACTACAAAGCCATCACTAAGAAATGACAAAAAACAGTGGAAGTCCACTGGAAAAGATGCCCTGTCTAATTATTTTCCTGCGTATTTATACTAACTATTCCCTCAGTCCAAAATATCATTTTTACCCTTCACTATCACCTTCAACAAACTAACCCTTACTGATTCTTCAAGATTTAGCTCAGACATCATCTCCTCTGAATCTCTTTCCCTGGTGCTTCCAGTATGCACTAGCAGCCTATATGCACCCTATAACAGTACTTGCTGCACAACGTTCAGTTTACTTGACTCTTTTCACACTAGAATGTGAGCTCCTTCAGAACAAGAAGTGTGTTTTAGTCATCTGTATATCACTCAACATAATTCCAGGCACAATAAATATTAAATGATTGACTATCTGACTCATTAAGTGAATGGATAAATCAATTAATCAACCACTGATCAATCCGTTATTATAGGACATCCCCTAGTCACATGTAAACATGTAGTGCAAAACACTTGGCTAAATATATTTATAATGTTTAAAGAAATCTACATTTTGCAGAGAGTAACTGAATAGCATAGAAAGATTCTGTAATCAAAGCTACATAATAAAGTTGAAAATTCAAGAAACTTAGGTCTCCTAACTTGTGGAGCCAATGCTCTTGACACTACAGAAACTACCTCTCCACAAAGATAAGAAATGATTATTGGAAAAGAGAGATAAGGTTGCAGAGAAAAAAAAATCCATTTTTCTCTTAGACTTTTACCAAACATACCAAAATATAACAATTTTAGAAATTTCTTTTTAATTTTTCCACACTATCTTACCACAGACATCAGTAAGCAGTGCTGATAGCAAAAGGCAAGAAACAAGAAGGAAAAGAAGAAGTAAAGGATGAATCAGAAAATTAATATCCAAGAAAGATATACAGACATATCAATTCAAACAACTCACTGTCAATATTAGCATGTTTTATCACTTCCTGCAAAGTTTCAGGGGTTACAGGGATATCCATGCTATCCAAAACAGCAGCCACTTCATCAACCGCAACTCGACCACCTTTTATCCCACAGAAAATCTTCAAAGCACCCTTGAATGCTGCAAAAAAAACAATAAAGAAATTAATGTATCATGAGAATCAGTAGCCTTTCTTGAAGCTGATTGTATGTTAATAACCTACCAGGAGAAAATAACTTTACATAGGCATAGGGTTTTCTAAAAATTTACCTGCAAGCAGGCATTTGCCCAATTCTGGCCACATTCCCAGTATAAAATGTAATTTTTGTTATTATTACTACTAATATAATATTATAAATAATAGCTTTTATTTATTGAACGCTATTTGTGTGCCAGGCACTGTGCTAAAATCTATGGGTTACCTCATTCGATTATCAATATAGGCCCATAATATAGAAATTATCATTATTCCTACATTACAGATAAGGAAACTAAGGCTTAGAAAGTCCCTTTTGATTACACGGCTAGTAAATGGAAAAGCCAGAATTCTAATCTAGTAGTCTTACTTCAGAATGCTTGCTATTAATCATTATACTATACTCACCTCTTAGCTAAAACTTTTAACTAAAACAATTTCTTACCAGTGGTATAATCTATAATAGCAAGGCAGCTTAATCCAAAATTTGGGGGGAGTCATTAAGTGCTTAAAAATGTAATTTAGAAAAGATAGCATAAAAGAGAAAAGAATGGTGTAGATACAAAATTTATCTTCAGATTTTTTTATCATACTACAAAGAGTTTGGCAATGGTTTAACTATTATTAAAAGGTCTTCTATTTCTCCATAGAAACTTCATATTCTTAAGCTAATAGTCCTTAGTATCGAAAATGAATAGGAAAGAACATGGTTAGAAGAACATACTCATATTAATGAAGAGAATTTTTCCCCAAAAAATGTCTTTCTTAAAATTTAAACATTGATACCTGTGTCCAAATGCTAAATATGAATGCTCCTCAGACCACTGCATCCCTTAATTTATCTTGATAAGGAAACACAATTCCAGAAAGCAAATCACTTTATAGTCAGACTAGATTTTCTTGGAATTAGGATACAATAAGCATAATTATCCATAAGTCCTTAGATAAGCAGTCAAAGAGAAAGAATTGAGAACAATTTATTCATTCAATCAGCAGTTATTGATCAAGTAAGCAAAGGTGGCAGAGGAAGGACCTCTGAGAACCCTTTCCTCCATAAAAAGCAATGAGAACACTGGAAAAAGTTGTCAGAATCAACTTTTTTCAAAACTCTGGAAATCAAACAAAGGCTTACAGCAATCCAAGGAGTGTTTTTTTCCAAGAAAAAAATGACTGAATCTCACTAAGAACAGTGAGCTTGTGGCATGTTAACTTGCTATATTCCCATCTCCCCATCCCAACCTCCCAGGAACCTTGAAAACAAGAGCCTACAATCATGAGGAAAACTAGCAACCTGACAGCCATTGGAGAAGAATGAGGCTGCAACTTCTTCAAAGCCCCATTCCCTGAGAACTATCATCATTAGACCTGTCTGATGGTTCCCAGGAAGATCCTACTTGCAAAGCTATCTTTATTTGACCTAACTCAAAGCTTGCCCAGTGCAAACAGCCTTTTCCCTGGGAGCATTCACCAAAACCAATCAGAGGCAATTGTTTAACAGACAACTGCTTGAAGTGGTAGATAATGGTTGGAGCAAACAATAGGCTAACAAACAAGCTTAAAAGGAAAACCTGGAAAATGAGACATCCATAAGGACTTTGAAAAGCCTCAACATATGCCTGGGAATCTAGATGGCCACACACACGGGTAGGGCTGTATACATGCTTGGGAAGGTCCTAAACTCTCACCCCTGGCTTATTTTGAGGATATACACAAGCAGGAAGTGAAGACTAAGGTTGAGTTAAAAACTGTCTATCTGGATGTTCAAGGAATGCCCTAATGCACACACAGAGTCCTACGGATTCTCCTCTGCCTGATAATCGATAACTCATTTTGCCTTACAAAGGCATCATAAAGATCCATACAAACATATAAATATAATATATAATATAAAAATAAATATACATATAAAATATAAAAATATAAGAAAAGTTAGGGGCCGGCTCGGTGGCGTAGCAGTTAAGTTCGCATGCTCCACTTCAGCAGCTTGGGTTCACGGGTTCAAATCCCAGGCACGGACCTACACATCGCTTATCAAGCCACACTGTGGCAGGAGTCCCACATATAAAACAGAGGAAGATGGGCACAGATGTTAGCTCAGGGCCAATCTTCCTCAGCAAAAAAGAGGAGGATTGGTGGCAGATGTTAGCTCACGGCTAATCTTCCTCAAAAAAAAAAAAGGGAAAGTTATATTCATTGTGGAATTGTTTACAATAGTAAGATAATTAGGATCAATTAAAAATTCAATAATAAGGGAAAAGTTAAATAAACTATACTATATCTACATTTTTCAGATACTATGTAGCTGTTAAAAAGAAAAAAGCTGATCTATATCTACTGACACGGAAAACTTTCCAAGACATATTATTCAGTAAAAACAAACAAACAAACAAAAAACATGCTAGACAATAATGTACATAGCACAATCTCTCTCCCTTAAAGAAATTTCTATTTTTCCCTTACATTTTCTGGAGGTTTCTTGATTCCCAACTGTATACTTTGGTCTTTTTACTAGCCTCAATGAGATCTAGGTCCTCTTGTTCTCCTCTGCCTACAAGCTGATAACTCATTTTGTCTTACAAAACATATATGGATAGATATAGATATTCATAATTGCATATAAAAATGGTTCTAAGGTCAACACTAAACTGTAACAATTTAGGATGGATTAAAGAGGGTCTTTCACATTTTTATACACATATTGCTTGGATATTTTATAAAAATAACATATTCAAGGATTATATGTGTTGTTTTAAAAGGAAAAAACGAAACTTAGGACTTCTTGATTGGTCTCAGGCCATATGGTCATAAACAGAAAATAAGGTCTAAATAGGAAACCAGGACTTGAAAAACAAAAGAATATATGGGAGTAAATAAGCTATCCTCAACTGTGGTTCAATAAGCAGGCAGTACTTAGCAGTCCAAACCCACATACAAATCTATAGTCAGGAAAAAGCTGCAAGTCAAAAACCAAGTAGACAAAGGAGAACTACGAAAAAACCAATGTCATAGAAGTTAATCAAAATGCCAAGTAGGAAGTAAGGAATTAAAAAAGAAAAAGCAAGCCAAGCGTCATATCTATATTCTTCATTGCTGCACATGGTAGGCATTTAATAGCACTTATTACATCAATGAATAAATAAACATTAAAGAGTTTTTCTTGCCTCTTGCTTGCTCTAGCAATATGAAGACTATCACATTCACATTCTAAGTAAACACAGTCTGGTTGATTATAAAAATACATAATCCCAAGGACTGATCATAGGAACTTGATCTTGCCTAATGGAAAAACCAAAGAACTGCTAAAATTAGGTCATGAACACTAGAAATCTCAGACTTTTGGAAACACTATTTCTGTTATTAACATGAATAGTCCTTCCAACAACTTTCTTTACAATTTATATGTAGTGTAAACTAAAAGTTATTAGGAGACCCATCAGCATCTGAAATTTTTAGGGAGAAATACAAGTAGATTCCAGACAGTGAAGAAAGTACTGTTAAGGGTAGAAAAGAAAACAGACGTGTGACCAACAAAGAATTAAAAAGCACATGAACAGAGGCAAGGAAGCAAGAATAAAATTGGCATGTATGGAGATTTACAGGAGCATGAGGTTCCTGCCTGGGAAAAGCAAGCAAAATTATGAAGAGGTAAGGACATCAAACATAGAGTTTGGACTAGATTCATTTGATAATAGGAAGAGCATCTAAATTTTTGAGTAGGAGAATGACATGACAAAAATTGTCTTTTAAGAAAATTAGTCTAGCAGTCATGTGCAGAAAAAAAGTGGAGACTGGAGATAGAAAATTAGGATGCCATGGCAGTGATCCAAGTTTTGTAATGCCTTTTATGAAATAACTCATGTCTAATTTTTCTCAACCTAGACTACTGGGGAAACAAGGAGTTAACAGATTCTGAAAAAAACATAAATTCATAAAACTACTCACTCTAAAATCAGTTACTATCAAAATAATTCTCTTCTATAATTTTGAAAAATCATCTTTTTACCTGGATCCTGAGAGACCAAATAACAAACATCATTCACAGCCTTAAGGAAATCTGAAAAATCCAGCATTCCATTAACTATGAGAATGGTTCAGAAACAAAAGGAAAAAAACTCCATCAGCAAACTTAGAGTAAACTCGCTGAGAACATAAGACAAAAATGCAAACTAAAGATGTGAATAGAATTAACTGATATTAGAATACCATAGTCTACACACAAAAGCAGTCAAAATTAGAATTCAATATAGAATGTAAAAAAGAAAACTTATCAGAAAAATATTTACATATTATAATTATATAGTAAATGGTGTTGCAGCAATAATGATGATATAGACTAGAATTGGAGATACTACAGTGCTCTTTGCTCAAGGCTCTCATTTTTATATTTGTAATTAGGTGTAGAAAATACATTCAACTTGCCAATTTTACATACATAATGGTTTTACCTTAAAAAGATAAGGCTGATTTCACCATGTTCTAGAAAAGCCCTCTATACCAGTGGTTTTGGGGGATATTATGAATCCAGTTAAGACTCTAATGAAAGCTCTGCCTCATACCACTACAACTCTCCTCTCTCTCCTTCTCTCTCATCACATACACACACACACAATGTATTGAAACAAATGCACAAAATATTGCACAATATTAAACCAATTCTTACCCAAAAATATCATCTCATTTTTTCAAGCAAAAAGTAATGGCTATTTCTTAAAAGAAAAAAAAGAAACCTAAATTGTACAAATGAAAATTTCAGTAAGAAGTTTTTGTCTGGCTTGAATGAGAAGTTGAAATTATGGAGTGGTTTTTTGCATGATATTGCACAGGTCCTCTCTGATAGGTACTAGAGCTGAAAATCCAGACTTACAAAGTGTGCCAAAGCAGAGAATCAGGGCTCTTAAATCTCATTTTCTAGATAAGCATAGATCTGTGTCAAAGAACATCTGAATTTTTCAAGAATCTTCAAGTTAAATAACTATGAAGTCATTTCCCTCTTGTCATTAAGTAAATGAGGCCAACTTGGAAGAGTTTACATCAATGTTATCTATCTCTAGAAGAAAATGATTATAAATCCACATTCAAATTTAACGTCATCTGACCAAAGTAACCTATAAAAGAACACTTCAGTGCTTCCAGTGGCCTGTGGCTTCTACCTGCAGAAAAACTGACAAAACTTGGTTGTTCTCATTTCCAAACCACAAAAGCACTTTCTCCGGTATTGAGAAAGTTTGTCAAATTGTTTGCCTCAAAACATCTTTTTCAGTGTAACAACCTGAGAGTGGTTTCTCCTTTCCTTCAAAAACAATGAAACATCTATACAAATTTCAATCAACTACTTTGACTTGTTTTCTGACTTCTATGCAACCTTGGGTTAGGAAAAAATCTTTTAGATAAAACATAAAAAGCACAATCCATAAAAGCAAAAAATTGTAGACAAGACTTCATCAAAAGTATAAACTTATGCTTTTCAAAAGACATTCTCAAAAGAATAAAAAAACAAGCGTCTGCTAACCACATATCCAATAAAGGACTTGCATTCAGGATATATAAAGAACATTCAAAATGCAAGAATAAGAACACAAACAATTTTTTTAATGGGCAGGAGATATACAGATAACAAATAAGCACATAAAAATGTCTTCAACATCATTTGATCATTCAGGAAATGCAAATTAAAACCACAATGAGATAATATCATACATCTACTAGAATGGCTACAGTTTTTGAAGGCTGACCAATTTCAGGATTGGGAAGGATAAGGAGCAACTGAAACTCTCATATATTGCTTGTGGCAATGTAAAATAGTTCAATCACTTTGCAATCACAGTTTAGCAGTTTCTAAAAAAGTTAAATATATACCTAATATATGACCCAATCATTCTACCACTAGGTACTTACCCAAGATAAATGAAAGCATAAGACCACACAAAGACACAAAAATGAATGTTTATACCAGCTTTGTTTGTAATACCCAAAAAATGGAAACAACCCAAACGTCCATCAATTAGTGAATAGATAAACAAATTATGATATATCCATATAATAGAATACTATTCAGCAATAAAAAGGAATGAACTATTGATACACATAAAAGCACTGATGAATCTCAAGCCATTATGGAGGTTCTTCAAAAAAATTTAAAAAGAGAACTACCATATCATCCAGCAACCCCACTTCTGGGTATATATCCAAAGGAAATAAAAGCACAATCTCAAAGAGATATCTACACAACGTTCATTGCAGCAGTATTCACAATAGCCAAGATATAGAAACAACCTAAGTTCCCGCTGATGGATGAATGGATTTAAAAAATGTGATACACACACACACACACAGAGGAATATTATTCAGCCACAAAAAAGGAAATTCTGACATTTGCAACAACATGCATGAATTTAGAGGACATTATGCTAAGGGAAATAAGCCAGACACAGAAAGACAAATACTGTATGATCTCACTTATATGTAGAATCTAAAAATGTTGAACTGATAGAAGAAGAGAGTAAAATGGTGGTTGACAGGGACTGGTAGGGAGTGGTGGAAGTGGGGAGATGTTGGTCAAAGGATACAAACTTTACATATAAGATGAATAAGTTCCGGGAATCTAGTGTGCAGCCTGGTGACTACAGTTAATAACACTCTATTGTGTACTTGAAATTTGCCAAAAGAATAGATCTTAACTGTTCTCACCACACACAAAAAAAATGATAACTACGTGAGGTGATGGATGTGTTATTTAGTTTGATTGTGGTAATCATTTCACAATGTAAATGTAGAACAAATCATCACATTGTAGACCTCAAATGTAAACAATTTTTATTTGTCAATTATATCTCAATAAAACTGGAAAAAATAATGTAATTTGAGATAAATCACTTTCCTATGGGGATGTGCATACCCTTTGACCCGGATTTTTCATTTCTAGGAATCTATCCTATTGAAATATTTACACAAATGTGCAAGAACTGATTTAAAAGGACATTCTTTGTAGCATTGTTTTTAATAGCAGAACTCTAGAGGCAACTTCACCATGAATCAGGAGGACACCAATTAAAACTTATATATACATATATAAAACAAAAGGACAGGAAGGATACCCAACAAATTATTAACAATGTTTACCACTAGGGAGTGTAGAGAAAGACTGGAGTGACGAGATAATTTTCATTTTGTAATTTATAAACCTCTGTAAGCTAAAAATATTAAAACAAAAACAAACCTTTTCTTTAGGACACGTTCCATGCTCAGTTACTAAACTTTTTCTTGTATTTACATTTATTACCAAGATTTCAGTGTAGGGTTACATTATTTTCAATGTAAAAATTAATAACAAAGGTTTAAATTAACATATGTCATCTAAAATTGATTGTACGGCTTTGGAGTAGACGCTTCACCTTTCTATCCCTCTGTTTCCCCAACAGTAAATCCAGGTGACTGCAAGAGACAGTATGTAAAGGCCTGAATATCTAAAGTTTTAAATTTTGTTGCTTTGAATTTCTAATAACAATATTATCTAAAAGTCTTAAAAAGTTCACACTCTTTGACCTAGCAATTTCAATTTTAGTTATCTATCTTTGTCTGATAAGAGACAGAAAGAGAGAGAGAACACTGTTTCTAACAGCAAAAATATTAGAAGTAATATATACTTATATAGACTATTTGCTATACAGGTTAGTTTTTTTAAACAATTTGGTTTTTTTTTTAATTTGTTTTTTAATCTGTTCCATAGAATGACTCAAGCCATTTAAAAAGGCAATGCGGATCTACATTTACACAGAAAGTTGACTAGCATATCATATAAACAGAAAAAGGTAACAAAACTGTAAGCATATGAGTCCATATATGTTTTTTAAAATCATGTGTTCATGCATGTGTATATACCACAGTTATACACACACACAAATACACACTCATACACACACTTATAAGTGTATGCTTGGAAAAATCCTAGAAAAATAAATTTAAAAAAATACCAAAGTTTGGTTGTGGGCAAGGAGATTACACATGATTTTTACTTTACCCTTTATATTCTCCTGTGCTTTCAGAGAATAAAATTATTTCCACTTCGGAGAATTATTTTACTATAAATCTCAAAAAAATCATGTCAAGAAAATTAACATATAATTCGCTAAGTATGTCAGAAAAAATAATTGTTTCTTAAGCTTTCTAAAAGTTACGTTTATATGTATTAATTTATTTTTATACCCTCAGAAAGCTGTCATATAGTAGATGCTCAAAAAATGTTGAGGTGACTTGGATAGATGGACAGATGGATACATGCACACTATTGCAACTTGCCGGTTACTACTAGATTGTTTAGTAATATTCTGTTGGTGGCCCATTTTGACTTCTAGGATTTTTCATCTATAAATTTTTTTATAGTAATAAATATACATCTTATAATTGAGCAGCTTGATGTTTTCAACCTTAGAGTACTACTTTATTTTATTTATTTATTTTTTTATTTGAGGAAGATTAGCCCTGAGCTAACATCTGCTGCCAATCCTCCTCTTTTTGCTGAGGAAGACCAGCCCTGAGCTAACATCCGTGCCCATCTTCCTCTACTTTATATGTGAGATGCCTGCCACAGCATGGCTTGCCAAACGGTGGTGACATGTCCACACCCAGGATCCGAACCAGCGAACCCCGGGCCACCGAAATGGAATGTGTGAACTTAACCGCTGCCCCACCAGGCCGGCCCCTAGAGTACTACTTTCTATTTAGGTATACCAAATTTGTTTGATTTATTTTCTGACCATTCCTTCAACTTATCTCATTTTTATTCTAAACTTGTCTCCCCTCCTCAACAAGCTTGGAATGGTCTGTAAATGTAACGAGTTCTCTGTTATC
The DNA here is from genome assembly GCF_021613505.1 of Equus quagga. Classification (NCBI taxonomy): domain Eukaryota; kingdom Metazoa; phylum Chordata; class Mammalia; order Perissodactyla; family Equidae; genus Equus; species Equus quagga. The sequence continues at coordinate 99,413,378 of NC_060277.1, read as the reverse complement.
TACTTTGATAAAGTCTCAAACACTAACTGCAAAAGAATAATTATTTTTCTAGGTATTTAAAAATGCAATTATTAGGATTTTGATTTCCATTTCCTTGCATACTGGTGATATTAAAAATATTCCTAGGGGCCAGCCAGTGGCACAGTGGTTAAGTTCACACATTCCGGTCCTCGGCGGCCCGGGGTTCGCTGGTTCAGATCCTGGGTGCAGACATGACACCACTTGGCAAAAGCCATGCTGTGGTAGGTGTCCCACGTAAAAAATAGAGGAAGATGGGCATGGTTGTTAGCTCAGGGCCAGTCTTCCTCAGCAAAAAGAGGAGGATTGGCAATAGTTAGCTCAGGGCTCATCTTCCTCAAAAAAGAAAAAAAAATTCCTAAATGATAATTGGCTATATGTGTTATCTTTCATGTGAAATACTTGTCCACGTGTCTTGCCTATTTTTCTATTTCATTGTTTGTCACTGACTTGTATGAATTCTTTCCACATTCTGAAAACTAATCCTTTGTCAGTTATGTGAATTGTAAATATCTTCAAGTTTGTAACTTGTCTTTCTACTTTAAGGTGCCTTTTGATAAATAAAAGTTCTTTTACTATAGTCAAACATACCAAATATATTAATCTCTTCTTTAAAACTCAAACTTTTTTTGCCTTATTTAAAAAATTTTCCCTATCCCATACCATTTCACACTCACGCAATTAGCAAAAAATTAAAAGCCTAAAAATACCAAATGTTTATAAAAGTATGTCATAATCCAATCTACTTATTAATCAATCCAATTATGTGTTCCTGAGGCCCAATCTTTTAGTACTTTATTGTTAATAAGCAAAAAACGATGTTTTTATAACATGTTTTAAAGCTTAGCTCTCCTATCATTTGTAATTAATCTGACCAACATATAATTTATATCCAAGTTTGTAGACCCTTAAACTAATAATGAAAACATAAAACTTACCATCAATATCAACAGTCTTTAGTGCCTTTCGCATTTCTGAATCACTTATAGAAATCTTCAAGATGCAATGGATCATTGGCAGATCATTCACATAAATCTTTCCACTTCTAATTTTACTAAAAATTTTACAGGCTTTCTGAAGCGCTGAATACACATAACAAAACAATTAATTAAAAGGAATAATTATCCTTACCTTAAAATCAATCTTGTGATTTCTTTAGGTATGTCTGGAGCCAATGACCTTTGAGTCTACAAGTTTCCTAAAGAACTCTCAGAAAATCAGAAAAGTCATGCAAGCCTCATATAGGCAAAGGTTTCCACAGCTTTCCCTGGGAATGTTAAATCCTTCTTCTGTGCTCCCATATCACTTAGTATGTATCTCAGTCAAAGCTCTTGGTATTGTGATTGCTTGCATGTGTCAATATCCTCACTAAACTGTCAGCTTCGAAGGGGCAAGACGTTTCATTCTTCTAGTTCTGATGTCTAATTCAGAATAGATTCTCAAAAAACGTCTGTTGAACTGAATTGGGTTTAGTTCAGTGGATGCTACACTTTTTTTTTTTTTTTTTCAGAAAAAGAGGCGATAGATGACAGTACTAAATACCATAGAAAGACTAAAAAATGGATAATAGTGACTTTAATAATAGGAGTTTTAGTAGAGTATTGGATGTAGAAACCAGATTTCAGTGAAATGAGAAGTAGAGTAATTAATGAAAAAAACTCTTTCGAAAAGCTTCTCTGAAAACCTAGAGTATAAAATTGACAAAGTCAAGTCCCTAAGGAGGCAGAAAAATCAAATCAAAGAAAAAGAGAACTGAAGGGATTAGTCTCATGAAAGGGAATCTTTTCCAATGAGACGACAGGGAAAGATGTGGACATTATTTATAGAAAAGTTTATAGGTAGGAATGGCAAGAAGTTAAGGAAGATTCTGCCAAACAGACTTTATTAACTCTCTATGAAAAAGCAAAGTCATCTCTTAAGAGTTAAAGGACTAGGTGATAGGATTGAGAATTTGAGGAGAGTCATGAAGGTTTGAAATAGACACAAAGGAAATAGGACAGGCATCTGATCGAAACACAAATGGAAGGGCCAGCCCGGTGGTGTAGTTGTTAAATTCATGCGCTCTGCATAGGCAGCCCTGGGTTTGCTGGTTTGGATCCCAGGCGTGGACCTAAACATCGCTCATCAAGCCATGCTGTGGCGGCATCCTATGTGCAAAATAGAGGAGATTTGTGGCTACTAGAGACATGGGGTGGGGAGTGGGTGAACCGAATGAAGGTGGTAAAAAGGTACAAACTTCTAGTTATAAGATAAATAAGTACTAGGGACGTAATGTACGACAGGATGACTATAGTTAACATTGCTGTGTGGTACATTTGAAAGTTGCTAAGAGAGTAGAGCCTAACTTTTCATCACAAGGAAAAAGTTTTTTTTCTTTTTTATTTTATCCATATGATATGATGGATGTTAATTAAAATTATCGTGGTAGTCATTTCACATTATATGTAAGTCAAGACATTATACTGTATACCTTAAACTTGTACCATGTTGTATGTCAATTACATCTCAATAAAAGTGGGAAAAAAACACCTAATATGAAGACCAGGGTTAAGGTAGAGAGGAAAAATATAAAAACTGACTCCAGAAATATAAATGAGAAGCCCAAGATATGGAGAGCTCAGTACCAAAAAAAATGAGGGATACTTTGAGCCTTAATATGAAGGTACCAAGGACTAAATTCCAGTAAAATCAGTGACTCTAGTGCTTACTAATTTATTCATATTATGTAAGATCCAGACTTTTTTCCAAAAAAACTTTGAAATAGAATAAGCACATATGTTATATTTTGCCTATCTTACCAATTCAACTAAAGATATTTATGAATTAAATATCTACTTGCTTGCTCACAGATTGCAGCATTTGCCATGTCATATAACATTAGCTGATATCATAAGCCATTAGGAGTAAAGAAAGAAACACTAATTACTGAAACAATTCCTACAAAGCACACAATCAGGAAATTTGAGAAATTCTAGAACCTATTATTACCACTTAATTGTTGTGAGTGTAAGTGTCCATGAGGTACTTCATCATATAATGTATCGTAGAGGTTAGAAAGCCTTTCCTTTTTCCTGTCAAAGAGACAGCCACATTAGAAAGCAGCAAAAAAAAAAATACACAAAATACATAAAATATTGATGTCATTTTGCCAAAATATTAGCAAGCCTATCAATAGCCTGAGATTCTCTAGTCTCTTACCCCATAAGAACCTTTCTGAAAGAACTGTCCAAGTGATAGTGAATTACATATTCTTCACTCGAGAATTCCCACCTTGTTTCTTTTAGATATTTCTCTATGGAGTAGAATTTACCCTCATCAGTAAGTATTGCCCATGACCCACCATCCTTTGGCTGTGGTCCAATTTTTCGTGTTCTTAATTCAAGTCACAACAAATTTTACAGAAAGTTATTATAATAAGGCAAACAATAATATCTTTAAATAGCCAAAGAATCCCAGATCCCATAACCTGTTAATAAAAACATCTTGAAAATATGATTCATCTAATCCCATTGCATGTAAATAACTGAAATCATAGAATGCTAATGCTGGAAGAAATCTTAAGAGTCCATCTAGTACAAGATTCTTATACAGATGTGGAAACTGAAGCCCAGAGATAGAAAGTGAATTGTACAAGAGACTAAGCTAGCATGTGAGGTCAATCAGGACTCAACTCTAAGTCTTTCAATTCAACTCTTAGCACTACATCATCCTTACTAAGAACATTGTCTCTTAGTTTGCACAAACTATTTGGCATACTTTATGTGGAAGGGACAGATGATTCTGGAAAGAAAAATCTCAAATCTGAATACAACATATAAGGAATAGAATACAATGATTTAAATACCGAATAATTGAGGAAGATGTACAAAGGGGCAATAAAGTCTTGTGAATGCTGTACTGATTCGGCAACTTGCATAAAGAGTTTTCTTTCCTAGTCATCTTCTCCTTTGACAGCTTCGCAGAGGAAGAGGCAATCTAGAGCCAAATGCAAAAGTGTTGGTTCCTGAGATCACACTGGTAAACCAGCATTCTTGGCCAACAAACCTCTTAAAAGATAATTAATCACACCTAGGCTCCTCACTTAGCTATGCTTCTGATGTAAATCACTTTTTGTAATTAAATTACAGTTTTACTTACTAAAATTTTAAATAAACTATACAATATTCTATGAAAAGCCACATTTTTCTTAAGCATGCAATGAATCATCTCCTAACTAATATTGTGTCAATTTATAGTAATGGATTTTACAAAGTAGGGTAAAGCTATGGTATAGTGAAGACAAGACCACCAGACTCTAGGCTACATACACAGGCTTTGACTATATGAGCAAAATAATGTGTGGAGAACCAACACAGTTATTCAAATAATATAGGTAATTTTGCTTTAAACGATCCTTATGATTAATAAAATTATAATAACCACTGATAAGAAATTAACATTGCATGTATAAATGATTCAAAAGTAGCAAGCAGCTAGGTGGATAGAAAAGTGTCACTTTAGACCTAGAGTCTTGACTTTTAAAGATCACACAGATGTAGAGAGAAAACTCTCAATCCATACATGGTTGATAGGAATTGGTACTGAGATCCCACATAGAGCCAAAATCTTCAAAAGGCAATATTCTCAGCAACAGTGGGCTAGAAAAAAGCTTATCCCTCAACAGAAGGAGTATGCAGAGTAAAATCTGTCTTCATCTCAGCTTCAGGTTGGAATGAAAAAAAAGGAGAGAGAAAAGAAAGAGTATTCCTCTTGATTAGTTATAACCATAGCTCTACCCACACATGAGTTTAGAACCAGAGGCAAATTCAAATTCTCTTGGAGGAGGACACTCTAAATCCAGACTCATCATGAGATTCCCACGTATTTAGATCAACTATATAGGAAAGAATGAACAAAAAGTATAAGTATCCAAGGACACAGGTTAATATGGGTGAGAATCAGACAAAACAACAAACAGAAGATTTAGATCCCCCAAAACGTCATATATTAGGTTTATCAGATATCAACCTTAAAACAACTATGGAACATGAGCAAAGAACAAGACACAAAGCAAATTTTAAGAAGAACCAGATAAAACTTTTAGAAGTAAAAAATACAAGCACTGAAATTAAAATCTCAATGGACAAGTTAAAATGCAGATTAGATTCTACTGGAGAAAGAAAAAGTAAATACAAAGTAGATGGAAGAAATTACCCAGAACAAAATAGAGAGAAATAGATGAAAAATATGAAGCAATGTTAAGGAACACAAAGAACAGAATAAGGTCTAATATACATCTGATAGAACATCCAAAAAGATAGAATAAGGAGATTGAGAGAGAGGAAGTATTCTAAAAGATAATGGATTAGAATTTTCCAGAATTGAAAAAAGGCATGTATTCTCAGATTCAAGAAGCACAACAAATATCAAGACAGAGAAATAAAAAGAAACATACACCTAAGTATATCACATAGTGAATAGAGTAGGTTGAATGGTGGCCCCACAAAAAGTATGTCCATACTCTAATCCCTGGAACCTATGAATGTGACCTTATTTGGAGAAAACGTCTTTGTAGATGTAATCAAGTTAAGAATCTTAAGATGAGATATACAATGATGTGCTTATAAGAGAAAAGTAGGGGGAGACTTGAGATATAGACACAAGGGAGAAGGCCATATGAAGAGCAAGATGGAGGCCACGATGAAGTTGTGCTGCCACAAGCCAAGGAATGCCTAGGGTCATTGTTACAACAGCAGAGATGTTAACAGAGAGCATTGTAATAAAAATACTGGTCTAATGGAGAAAGAAGGGGGAAAAAATCATATTCTTCTGAAAGAGTTCCTCATTTAATTTTTTTGAATTTTTTTTAATTTAAAAAAAGGAGGAGGAGGAGGGGTGAGGAGGAGGATCTGGGGGAAGATGAAGAAGAAGAAATATTTAAGACTGTGACTTGGACTAAAATGTAATGGCATGTTTGAGGGCTAAGGATAACACTTGAAAGTAAAAAGAAATATTTCCAGATCTTTATTTACCTCAGTTCTTTCAGTATGCAATTGTGCTTGTAAACTTTTCTTTCTCCTGACGTTTTTCTCTCTTGAAAAATCAGAGGATTTTTCTTCTCCACATAGGCATACTGATGTTTCATACCTAAATTGCACAGAAAATTGGAATAATTCCTGCCTTGTTCTTTTCCTTGCTCATCTTCTTTTTTTCATCTTTTATTCATGGAAATTTTCAAACATATACAAAAGTGGACAGAATAACATGATGATCTCCCCACGTACCCACCACCCAGCATCAATAACGTACAATCCTATTTTATCTATATCCCTATTCTTGCTCCCATCCCTTACAGTTTTGAAGTACAATCTAGTATCATATTTCATATTAAATATATTAATATGCATTTCTACAAGTTTTTTCTTTCAAAAAAATATTTAAAATACCATTATGATACCTAAAAAATTAACAATAATTTCCTAACATCATCAAACATCCAATCAGTGTTCAAATTTCCAATTGTCTCATACATGTCAAAATTTTTTAACATTTGCATCAGGATTCAATAATGTTCCCATATTACAGTTGGTTGGTATGTCTTTTGGATCACTTTTCATCTATAGGTTCTCCTTCGATGTCTTTTATTATTATTATTATTATCATTATCGTTATTGTCAGGTCATCTGTCCTATAGATTTTCTGCAGTCTGGATTTTGCTAACTGTATTACCATGGTTATAGGATTCTAAGGACTTGATCAGATTAACACTCAAAAAAAGGTTTTTTTGACAAAACCACTACATAGGTGGTGGTGTTTTCCCATCAGGAGGCATATAATGTCCAAGTGGCTCTCTATTTGTGATATTAGGAGCGACTTATACATAGTAACTAGATTCAGTAAATCATCAGGGACTGCAAAATGGTCATATTCTAAATCTATCATTCCTTCTTCACTCATCAGCTTGAAGATTTCTATAAAGAGAAACTTTTTCTTATGTACTATTTGGTTACCCAGTAGTACGGTTCATATAGAAAGGCAGGATAATTTTTTATTCTTTTCCTTTATCTATCACTTTTCATAACAATGACTTGGCTGGCTTATAACCTCCAACAATGATAAAATAATTTTTATGTCATTTTGAACACGTGGATTTAAATGCATTAAATTCATTTTAATTCCCTGCAACTATTATTCTTATTGATGCTCTAATTTTCTCATGTGTGGTGGGAAGAGGTGGCAGCCTCTTCAAGGAGGCTCCCAAGTCCTTTTGGTATATCCCTGGTAGCAGTCTCTGTTAGTTTCCTTATTTCTGGAAGACAAGATGCTCCAGTCTCATCTATACACTTCCTTTCTCAGACCTGCAATCAGACATATCTCCAAAGAAATGGTTCCTTTTAATAAGAAATGATACTTCAAGACTAAAGTCTGGCCACTACAGGCTGAACTTCTTTTTAATAATTATCCTGCTCTCTTATGACTTGGTTTTCTCTTCTTTCTGCTTCTTTTCCCTCTTCTATTGGACTGTCAAAAGCTTTTGTAACACAAACATCCCATAAACAATATAACAATGAGATGACTACAATAAGCCTCCATTAAATTTGAAAGAGAAGATCTCCTGGAAATTGCATACTTTGCTTCAAGTAATCCAGAGTAGATTTAAATTTCAAGGACAACTCTAAAATTATTTTTGTGCTCCTGGGACCCTGTAGACTAGGCAGGATTCTGAGAAAGGCTAGATCTGAAACTTGTCTGCACATTGGAATCAGCTGAGAGCTTTGAAAAAATACTGATATCTGTACCTCATCCCCCAAAATTGTGATTTAATTATTTTGGGGAGTGGGCTGTTATTTGGAATTTTTCAAAGATACTCAGGTGATTCTAACATGAAAACAAACTTGAGAACCACTATGACAAACCCCTCGGCTTGTTTCTACCCAGAACTCACATCAACTGGGCTGTAACTCAATATTTTAGAAGTAATAACTTATTCTTCCTTGTATGCAAACTAAAAGCTGTTTAGCAGAAGTGGTTCCTTCCTCTTAGAGTAACCTGCCATGTAAGGGCTGCTTAGGTGATACATAGGACGTGACTGCATTAAATCTACAAAGCTTTAGATAAACTTAGCCCTAAGCCAAATTGTGAAATAAAGGAAATTTTTATTATGCACCCCATTCTCCTTCCTTAGTAGGTATCTTGCCCTTTTGACATTCTATCCCTTTAAATCCAAACCCCAGAATTCCTAACCTGAGAGCCCCATTATCTTGCTGTTAGCCCCTCGAAGCTGTCCCCTCTGCTGTCCTCCACTTGTAAAGACAATGACTTTAACCATTTTGACTATGACCCAGAGTATAAATATATTTTCTATTGAGATGTAGTACACACATACAGAGAGAGAGAGAAAGCTGAAACAATTTCTCAAAACAATATTTATCTTTATTATGTGAAAAGCACTCTAATGTCTTCTTTTTTTTTTTTAATGCAGTGGACCTGATTCCTTTTTTTTTGTTTTTTGAGGAATATTAGCCCTAAGCTAACATCTGCCACCAATTCTCCTCCCTTTGCTGAGGAAGATTGGCCCTGAGCTAACATCCATGCCCATCTTCCTCTATTTTATATGTGGGACACCTGTCACAGCATGGCTTAATAAGCAGTGCGTGGGTCCATGCCCAGGATCTGAACCAGTAAACCCTGGGCCACCTAAGCACAGAGTGCAAACTTAACTGCTACACCACTGGGCCAGCCCCTTCAATTCTATTCTAATTTCTTTTTTTAAAAAAATACTAGCAGCAACCTCCTAAGTTGATTTCACGACACACAAGAGTCACAACCTAGAGTCCACTGCTACTTTATATCCCCCATCCTCTCCCCATTTATCCCCACTGATCTTTACTGAAACTGATCTTTACATTTCTGGAATAATTATGGCTTCCACTGCACTAAACGTTTTGTTTTTGTTTTTGTTTTTTGCTGAAGGAGATTGGCCCTGAGCTAACATCTCTGTCAACACTTCCTCTATTTTGTATGTGGGTCGCTGCCACAGCATGGCTTGATGAGTGGTGTAGGTCCATGCCTGGGATCCAAACCTGTGAACCCAGGCTGCTAAAGCAGAGTGCATCAAACTTAACCACTAAGCCACCAGGCCAGCCCCCAAATGATTTTTTTATCTTTTATCATTTTTTTTAAAAGAATGTGTGTTTTTTAATTATGGGATGATTCAAATATTTTATGAGATAAGAATGTGATAATTATGGGACTACTGTCATATATGCAGTCCATCATTACTGAAATGTCATTATGTGGTGCATGACTGTACACCACTAGAGAAAATTAACAAAGTGCAAAGGAAGAGTGCAAGAGAGGAAAAAAGGAACAAACAAACTACAAAACAGCCAGAAAACAATTAACAAAACAGCAATAGCTAAGTCCATACCTATCAATAATTACTTTAAATGTAAATGGACTAAATTCTCCTATCAAAATACATACAGTGGCTGAATGGATAAAAAAACAAAACCCATGTATATGCTGCCTCCAAGAGACTCACTTCAGCTTTAAGGACACACATAGACTGAAAGTGAAGGGATGGAAAAAGATATTCCATGCGAAAGAAAACCAAAAGAGGGCAGAGGAAGCTATAATTATACAGGCATACCTTGTTTTATCGTGCTTTGCTTTATTGAGCTTTGCAGATAAAGCATTTTTTAACAAGATCCTCCACCATCAAAAAAGATTATGACCCACTGAAAGCTCAGATGATGATTAGTATTTTTTAATTAAGGTATGTATATATTTTTTTAGACATAATGCTTTTTCACACATAATAAACTACAGTATAATGTAAACATAACTTTTATATGAACTAAGAAACCAAAAAATTCATATGACTTGCTTTATTGCGATATTCACTTTATTGCAGTGGTCTCGAACTGAACCTACAGTATCTCTGAGGTATGCCTATATTAGACAAAATAAATTTTAATACATTCTAAGCCAAAAACTGTAACAAGAGACAAAGAAGGTCATTATATAATGACAACGAGGTGAATTCATCAGGAACACATAGCAATTGTAAATATTTATGCACCCAACATAGGAGTACCTAAACATATAAAACAAATATTAACAGATCTGAAGGGAGAAATAGACAGCAATACAATAATAATAGGGGACACTTCAATATCCCACTTTGGACAATAGATAAATCATCCAGACAGAATATCAAAAGGAAACATTGGACATAAACTACATATTAGAACAGATGGACCTGACAGACATATGCAGAACATTCTATCCAACAGTAGCAGAATACACATTCTTCTCAAGCACACATTCAAAGTTCTCCATGATAGATCATTTTTTAGGTCACAAAATAAGTCTTTAAAAACTTACAAAGATTGAAATCATATCAAGCATCTTTTTTGACTACAATGATATAAAACTGGAAATCAATGAAAGAAGAAAACTGGAAAAATCACAAATGTGTGGAGATTAAACAACATGCTCCTGAACAACAAATGGGTCAAAGAGGAAATCAAAAGGGAAATAAAAAACATCTTGAGGCAAATGAAAATGAAAACACAACATATCAAAACTTATTTGATGCAGCAAAAGCAGTTCTCAGAGGGAAATTTATAGTGACAAATGCCTACATAAAAAAACAGAAAGATGGGCCGGCCTGGTGGCACAGTGGTTAAGTTTGCACGTTACGCTTCGATGGCCCAGGATTCGCCGGTTCAGATCCCGGGTGCAGACATGGCACTGCTTGGTGAGTCATTCTGTGGCAGGAGTCCCACATATAAACTAGAGGAATATGGGCATGGATGTTAGCTCAGGGCCAGTCTTCCTCAGCAAAAAGAGGAGGATTGGCAGCAGATGTTAGCTCAGGGCTAATCTTCCTCAAAAAAAATTAAAAAAAGAAAGAACTTGAATAAACAACCTAACTTTACACTTCAAGGAACTAGAAGAAAAACTAAGCCCAAAGTTAGTAAAAGGAAGGAAATAACAAATATCAGAGAAGAAATAAATGAAATAGAGACTAAAAAGACAATAGAAAAGATCAATGAAACTAAGAGCTCATTTTAGGAAACGATAAACAAAATTGACCTCTTTAGCTAGACTAAGAAAAAAAGAGATTCAAACAAAATCAGAAATGAAAGAAGAGATATTACAACTGATAACAGAAATAGTAAAGGTCATAAGAAACTACTATGAACAATCATACGCCAACAACTTAGGTAACCTAGAAGAAATGAATAAATTCCTACAAATATACAAGCTACCAAGACTGAATCATGAAGAAACAGAAAATCTGAACTGATCAACTATCACTAAAGAGACTGAATCAGTAATCAAAAACCTTCCAACAAAGAAAAGTCCAAGACCAGATAGCTTCCCTGGTGAATTCTACTAAAGATTTAAAGAATTAATGCCAATGGTTCCCAAACTCTTCCCAAAACTTGAAGAGAAGGGAACACTTTCAAACTCATTTTATGAGGCCAACATTACTGATACCAAAGCCAAACAAGGACACTACAAGGAAAATTACAGGCCAATAGCGCTGATGAACAGAGATGCAAAAATTCTCAACAAAATACTAGCAAGCCAAATCCAACTGTACATTAAAGGATCATACACCATAATCAAGTGGGATTTATTTCTGGGATACAAGGATGGTTCAACATAGGCAAATCAATAAATGTAATACACCACTATGGAAGAAAAAACCCAGGCCTCTTCCTGTGTTTCTCCTTTACTCTCACACTACTACTACACTCACAACACTTCTGACCCCAAATGTGTGGGGATTTTCACCTCACCAAGTAATTCTCTGCAACACTAGTTGGGCATCCTACAATTTAACACAATTCTGACACTATCTACCCAGAGATACCATCAAATCCTACAGGATAAGTGTTCAGATTGCCCCCACTCCACTTCAGAAGCCAATTGCAAGTGCAGATTGTTATCTGTGCTTCTGACTGAAGCACAATCAGAGTTTGAAGTTATGGTGTATTACCCTCCTGAATACCCTTGTGGATATATTCACCAACCTGGAATATCTCCAAACCCCATACTATTGGGATTTTTATAGAGGCTTCTTCATTGTAGGCATTATCAATTATTAACTCCATTTCAAGCCCCTCTCCCCTCTCTGAAGAGCTTCTAGGTTAGTAAACATATCTATCTACTAAGAGGGTGACACATCCCAACTCCATGGGGACAGAAGTTCCTGTGCTTGAGACCCTCCCAGGCCTCTCCCTATGTATCTCTTCATCTGACTGTTCATCTATATCCTCTATCATGTCTTTTAATAAACTGGTAAACGTTATATAAGTGTTTCCCTGAGTTCTGTGGGTCACTCTAGCAATTAATTGAACCCGAGGAGGGGGTCATGGGAACCTCTGATTTGTAGCCAAGTCAGACAGAAGTTGTGGGTAACCTGGAGACCTACTATCTGTGATTGGCATATTAAATGGCAGGGCAGTCTTGTGGGTCTGAGCCCTTAACCCATGGGACCTAACACTGTCTCCAGGTAGATAGTGTCAGCATTGAGTTAAATTGTAGGACATCAAGTTGGTGTCACTGAATTGCCTGGTGTGGGGAAAACCCACACATCTGGTATCAGAAGTGTTGTGAGGGGCCAGCCCAGTGGCACAGCAGTTAAGTTCACACATTCCCCTTCAGCAGACCGGGGTTCGCCAGTTTGGATCCTGGGTGCAGACATGGTACCACTTGGCAAGCCATGCTGTGGCAGGTGTCCCACATACAAAGTAGACGAAGATGGGCACGGATGTTAGCTCAGAGCCAGTCTTCCTCAGCAAAAAGAGGAAGATTGGCAGCAGATGTTAGCTCAGGGCTAATCTTCCTCAAAAAAAAAAAAAAAGCGTTGTGAGTATGGTGGAAGTGTGCAAGTAAAGGAGAAACAGGGAGAAGAACTGAGGTTTTCCCTAATATAACCACATTAACAAAAAGGATAGGATAAAAATCATATGATCATCTCAACAGATGCAGAAAAAGCATTTGACAAAATTCGACATCCTTTCATGACAAAAACTCTCAACAAAGTGGGTATAGAAGGAATATATCTCAGCATAATAAAAGCCATATATGACAAACCCAGAACTAACATCCTACTAAATGGTGAAAACCTGAAAGGAACAGGACAAGGGTGCCCACTCTTGCCATTTTTATTCAACATAGTACTGGAAGTCCTAGCCAGAGCAATTAGGCAAGAAAAAGAAACAAATGCACCTAAATCAGAAAGCAAGAAGTTAAATTGTCTGTTTCCAGATGGCACAATCTTCAATATAGAAAACCCTTGAGATTCCACCAAAAAACTGTTAGAACTAATAAACTAATTCAGTAAATTTTCAGGATAAAAAAGTCAATATACAGGGGCTGGCCCTGCAACCGAGTGGTCGGGTTAGCAATCTCCATTTCAAAGGCCTGGGATTTGCCAATTCGGGTCCTGGGCACAGACCTGCACACCGTTCATCAGGCCATGCTGTGGTGTCATCCCACATAGAAGAGCTAAAATGCCCTACAACTAGGATATGCAACTATGTACTGGGACTTTAGGGAGAAAAAAAAGAGAAAGACTGGCAACAGATGTTAGCTCAGAGCCAATCTTCTTCACCAAAAAAAAAAAATCAATATACAAAAATCAGTTGCATTTCTATACACTAACAATGAACTCTCAGAAAGAGAAATTAAGAAAACAATCCCATTTACAATAGCATCAAAAAGAATAAAATACTTGGGAATAAATTTAACCACGGAGGTGAAAGATATGAATGCTTAAAACTATGAAACATTGATGAAAGAAACTGAAGAAAACATAAATAAATGGCAAGATATTCTATGTTCACAGACTGGAAGAATTAATATTGTTAAAATGTCCATATCACCCAAAGTGATCTATGGATTCAAAGCAATCCCTATCCAAATTCCAAGGCCATTTTTCACTGAAATAGAATAAACAATCCTAAAATTTGTATAGAACTAAAAAAGACATCAAAGAGCCAAAGCAATCTTGAGAAAGAAACCATAAAATTTCTAGAAGAAAACACAAGCAGTAACACTCTTTGACAGCAGTCTTGGCAAAGATTTTTTGGATTTGACACCAAAAACAAAGGCAACAAAAGCAAAAATAAACAAGTGGGACTACATCAAACTAAAAAGCACCTGCACAACAAAGGAAACTATCAGCAAAATAAAAAGACAACCTATGGAATGGAAGAGAATATTTGCAAACCATATATCTTATTAGTTAATATTTAAAATATACAAGAAACTCATACAACTCAATAGCAAATAAACAAACAACCCAATTAAAAAATGGATAAAGGACCTGAATAGACATTTTTCTAAAGACACACAAATGGCCAACAGGTATATGAAAAGGTATTCAACATCACTCATCATCAGGGAAATACAAATCAAAACCACAAAGAGACATCACCTCCCACCTGTTAGAATAGCAGTCATCAAGAAAACAAGAGAGAACAAGTATTTGCAAGACTGTGAAGAAAAGGGAATCCTCATGCACTGCAGGTGGGAATCTAAACTGGTGCAGCCACTATGGGAAACAGTATGAAGAGCCCTCAAAAAATTAAAAAGAGAACTACCATAAGATCCAGCAATTCCACTTCTGGGTATATACCCAAAAGAAGTGAAAAACAGGATCTTAAGAAATATCCGCACCCCCATGTTCATTGCAGCATTATTCACAATAGCCAAGATACAGAAACAATCTAACTATCTGTCAACAGATGAATGGTTAAAGATGTGGTATAAATACAACAATGGAATACTATCCAGCTATGAGAAAGAAGGAAATCCTGCCACTGCAACAACATGGATGGACCTTGAGGGCATTATGCAAAGTGAAATACGACAGAAAAAGATAAATACCATAGGATATCACTTATATGTGGAATCTGAAAAAGCCAAACTCACAGAAACAGAGAATGATGGTTGCCAGGGTATGGGGGTGGGGGAATTAGGGATATGGAGAGGCTGGTAAAACAGTATAAATTTTCAGTTAGAGATGAATAAGGTCTGAGGATCTAATGTATAACATGGTGACTATAGCTGATAATACTGTATTGTATAATTGAAATTTGCTAAGAGAACCAAACTTAAGTGTTCTCACCAAAACAAAAATTAAATAAATAAATAAAGGTAGATATGTGAGGTGATGGATCTGTTAATTAACTCAAAGGTAGTAAGAATTTCACAATGGATACATAAATCATCACAGTGTCCACTCTTACAGTTTTATTTGTCAAAAAATAAAGGGCAAACACAGACCTATGGACAACTACTCTCCTACAACTGGAAGCCTATGATAGTTTATAGGCTTCCACATGGCTATGAGAGAAGTGAGAAAAAGTGTAAGAATGGGTATCTAGGAAATAAAACTAAGCTCCAGAAAGGATGGCCACAAATATGCATGATCCTTTATACTCAGTACATTATGAGAACACATGAGCTACATTTTTGGTTTTCTTAAACTTGCAAAAGAATAATTCAATTAAGTATGCTCAGAATTTAACTTACATTTTTCTGTGTTCTAGGCTCAAACCTCTAATTTCAGGAGAAATTCTTTTCTCTGTTCTTTTAGAAAACTTGATGTATTTCTTGCTATCAATATATATCGATGGCAAGTGGGTTGCAAAAGAATTACAGTCATCTTCTGATAAATTAGTATTTTCTTCTGCCTGGGGAGAAATCAAGAGCCACAGTCAGCTATGTTCTCTTTACACATATAAATTAAGTAGGACATTCTGGCTCAAATTATTCATTTTAGATCAATATTTTCTCTAAAAGCCAGCCCTAGTGGTCTAGTAGTTAAGATTTGGTGCTCTCACCCCCATGGCCCAGGTTCCTTTCCTGGCCAAGGAACCACATCACCCAACTGTTGGTAGTTATACTGTTGTGGCTGCATGTTGCTGTGACGCTGAAAGCTATGCCACCAGCATTTCAAATACTGGCAGGGTCACCTATGGTGGACAGGTTTCAGCGGAGCTTCCAGACTAAGACAGACTAGGAAGAAGGACCTGGGCACCCACTTCCAAAAAAATTGTCCATGAAAACCCTATGATAGCAGCAGAGCATTGTCTGACATAGCGGTGGAAGATGAAAGCATGGTGCAAAAAAGACCAGGCAGGGTTCCACTCTGCTGTACATGGGGTCACTAGGAGTTGGAATCAACTCAACAGCATTAACAACAAAAATTCTTTCTAAAATGTTGCTTTGCTGTTAGGTCTACCAAAGGGAATTTTGTTGAAAACGTTCATTCATTAGTGCCTTAGTCCAGATTAGGTATATATTCTAAATGCCTCCAACTTTCCTTTCTGCATTATGCAGCTGTAAAATGCACAGCATTCACGAATGTATCTAACATTTATTGAATCTAATTCTTAAGGCATTGTTAAAGTTAACTTCATTAAAATTAAAAATATCTACTCTGCAAAAGACACTGTCAAGAGGATAAGAGGACAAGCCACAGGCTGAGAGAAAATATTTGCAAAAGATATATCTGATAAAGGACTGTATTCAAAGAATGTTTATTTTTGTATATTCAAAAATTATACAAAATTCTCTTAAAACTCAGCAATAAGAAAAAGAACAACCCAATTAAAAAATGGGCAAAAGATCTTAACAGATACCTCACCAAAGATGATGTACAGATGGAAAATAAGCACATGAAAAGATGCTCAACATCATGTTATTATGGAATTGCAAATTAAAACAACATAAAGATACCACTACATATCTATTAGAATGACCAAAACCCAAATTACTGACCACACAAAATGCCCACAGGATGTGGAGCAAGAGGAACTCTCATTCATTGCTGGTGGGAATGCAAAATGGTACAGCCACTTTGGAAAACAGTTTGGTAGTCTCTTACAAAACTAAACATTCTCTAAGATACAATCCAGCAATTGCACTTCTTGGTATTTACCTAAAGGAGTTGAAAAAGTGTGTTCACACAAAAACCTGCACATGGATGTTTATAGAAGCTTTATTTATAATTGCCAAAATTTGGAAAAAACATGATGTCCTTCAGTAGATGAACGGATAAATAAACTGTGGTACATCTAGACAATGGAATACCATTCAGTGTTAAAAAGAAAATGAGCTATCAAGCCGTGAAAACACATGGAGGAAACTTAAATGTCTATTACTAAGTGAAAGAAGTCAGTCTATAAAGTCTACAATCTGTATGATTCCAACTATGTGACATTCTGGAAAAGGTAACACCATGAAGACAATAAAAAGATCAGTGGTTTCCAGCGGTGGGAGGTGAGAAAAGATGACTAGGCAGAGCACAGAGGGTTTTTAGGGCAGTGAAACTATTCTATATGATATTATAATAGTGACTATATGTCATTACACATTGGTCCAAATCCACAGAATGTACAACATCAAGAGTCAATCCTAATATAAACTATGGACTTTGGGTGATAATGATGTGTCAATGTAAGTTTATCAACTGTAACATCAAATGTATCACTGTGGTGCAGGATGTTGATAGTGGAGAAGGCTGTGCATGTACAGCAGCAGGGGTTATATGGGTACTCTGCGTACTTTCCACTCAATTTTGCTGTTAATCTAAAACTGTGATAAAAAATAGTCTACTAAGAAAAAAAAGAAAAAGCTATATCGCTTCTAAATAGACCTCTCCACCTAAAAAAAGGAATTAGAGCTTAGGAGGAATAAACATGTTTAGAAAAAGAGGAATGAAGTTAGAAATATTTTCTCTTGAAACTTGGCTGTTTGCTTAAAACAACTGGACTGCATCTAGTTGATCAAAGGTGCATTAGTTTTTAATGCCTGAACAGATCATACAGGCAATTATAAAGCGGATTACCAAGGGAGTTCAGAGAGAACCTCTATTTCCAAATGAGATGGAAATCTTTTAGAATCTGCATACATTTGTTTTACAACAGAGGCACACCTTTAACAACTTGTTTCAAAAAGGAAATGTGACTTACTGCCTTGATGAGAGTTTATTACGAATAATGAAAGGATTCCTAGAGAAATGAGACCCAAAGAGAGAAAAATGACCCAAAATGGAAACCAGGGGAAAAAAAGGGAGGGGAATCTAAAAAGACAGAGGAGCACAAAAACCTGTTATCAAAGGCTAGATGAATGGAAACAGTCAAATAGTTAAGTAAAAACTAACAACACAGAAGAGAAAAGGAAGAAAAGAATCTTTGAAACTCTACGGTTAAAGGTGAACCATCTGTGAAGTTCAAACTATATAGCCTAAGGAAAATAAACTGCTATGATATTTTAATACTGTTAATTTTTTAAATTTTTTAAGAATTCACTTTCAAAATCAGTTTATAAGGGTACAATCAACAAAGTACTATTTGTAAAAAGATAGAACAGATTAAAAATACAGATATGCTATAAGTTACATATCTCAGTACCTAGCAAGAAGCCCTGAAATTGTTTTTGGATTTATAGTATAGGCATATGTTTTACATGGTGGCACCAAATCCATTAAAAGAATAAGTTTAAATTATTAAGACTCTCAGTTGACAATGCTGAATTTTACCTGAGCCCTGCACTCCTGGAAAACAGTGAAGATTAAAGGAATCTCCTCATCCTTTTGTGTTCTGGAAAATAGCTTACTGCAAAGAACCACCCTTCCCCACATGATTTAGATATGATTCACGATGCTCCCCTTGTTTACCTATGACAAGACCAAACACTTTCAAAATTCCCTTTCTTTGTCTCATAAATGATTAGCTGAATTGTTTTATCCCCACTGATTAATCAGAACAAAATACTTATTAATTAAACTTTGGTTAAGCTTCTCTCCTCTCTCCAGGACCCTGAACTTTGACCCACCCTCAGCCTGAGCCAGCATACAAACCCACCAGAGAACAGGCTGGCCTCCCGGTAAAATATTCTCTGATCTAGTTATCCCATCATGCCACTCTTTCATCCCACTTCTCCATATCCAGTTATTCCTAGCCTTGTTTGCTCCTCTCTATAAAAGAAAACCCCTTTTTGCCTAGCCCTTGAGTTGCTTACAGATCTTATGGTCACAGTGTTCTTTCTATTGCAATTGTTCCCCCCTCCTCCTATTTCAATAGTCCCTTTCCTCCTTGCAATAATCCTTTTGAACAAAGCCTCTCTTTATTAAGTCCATATTTGTTTTTTATTTGACAGAACACTGGCCAATACAAGAATATTCCCTAAATCACAGATAAGAAAGCTAAAGAAACTTAGTATCTTTTATATTACCTTTTGGTTAGACTCCCACATCATTAATTACATTATATACAACCTCTCGCTTACGTTTAAATCCTTTGGTCTCCTGAAAAATTATCCCAGTCGCTATCCCCAAAAATACTCTCAGTATACACCACAGATCTCTTGATA
The DNA here is from genome assembly GCF_021613505.1 of Equus quagga. Classification (NCBI taxonomy): domain Eukaryota; kingdom Metazoa; phylum Chordata; class Mammalia; order Perissodactyla; family Equidae; genus Equus; species Equus quagga. Next base: position 99,393,974 of record NC_060277.1, on the reverse strand, counting down.
CGACATGGGTTGCTGGGATGAGAGTTCAATATATGTCTACTAAAAGAGCTCAAAAGTCATCTCAGTTGTTAAGCAAGATCCTATGACTATATTACTCTATGAATCTGCTTACTGATTATGGATGTGAGGTAATGTAAACTAATAAAAAAAAGAAAAAGAAAGAATCTTTGGAAACTATTTGAAAAAAATACCTGGTAGAATAAATGTACTTTAGTTTCCATCTTTCTGTTTAGAGGTAAATTCTGCCCTGGAGGACTTAAAGGCCTTGATGAACAAGTGTAAATGAGCAACAGCACAAAAGGATTTCCTGCCAAAAACAAACAAAAAGAAAGAATCATGTGCCTGTTTAGGAGACTTAAGGAATTATATTTACCTACCTCAAGTTATCCCTTCAATGTAACACTCACATACAGCATAACACCTAATAGATATTTCCCAACCTAGATATGCATACAAAAGCTAAAAAAAGCAGTTCAAAAATCATAAATCACAGGAGATAATCCAGTCTCTTAACTTTATCTTTTGTGGTATAAGGAGCAGTAGAAAAATCCAAATTCAAATGAATCAAAAGCAGACAAATCGAGTTATGTATATTTATTCAAATAAACCCAGAGAAGCAGAACTACTAACATGGCAGTAATAGCTAATATTATTAAATGCTTACTGTGTACTAGACATTATGATAAACACTTTTACATGAATTCTTTCATTTATTCCTCACAACTATACTTTAAGGAATTATCATTACCCCTATTTTACGGATGAGGAAAATAAAGACTTAGATCAAATTGCCCAAGTTTATACAGCCAACAAATAGTGGAGTTAACTCAGGCAGCCTAAATCAAGAGCCCATGGTCTTCAGCATCATACAACACTGCCTTTCAAAACAAAACATTTATTGCAAACAAAAGATGTTTTACCCTGTTTTAAACCAAAGATTTCGACATTATGCAAATGTGATAACCAACTTTACATACCAATTTTAGAAATTTCCAAAATTTTCAGGCTTTTTTACTCATATCTAAGTCACATTTGATGAGCTGTTTATTACATTGCTAGTTATATTACATTAGTTGCAATTATCAATGCCTTTTTCATATTGTGAAGTTTAACTGCAGTATTTAGTATTCTGTCTTATAGGGAGACAGTACTTTAAAATCATTTATTTCTGAAATATGTCATAATAATTGCTGTTGAATGTGATATGTCCAACATTCCCAGAATTCAAAACATGTTAAAAATAAAATGAAACCACATTAAAAATACCCATCTCACAAGACTTTAGGAGATTACACAGGTTTCCATAGCAACCCACTCTACGTGACTTCTTCTAGATCTTCTTTAACCAGTTCAATCTTTACCTCTAAACTACTTGGTATAGCACTTATTGTCTTCCCTATTTGTAATGTCTTCACTATTCAACTGGCATTAATCATTTGCCTTGTATTTTTATTTAATTATCACACATATAGCTCTTGTATCAACTATATAGCCTAAATTTCTAAGGAATGGACTGGTATCTTATCATTCTTTGAATTATTTCTCACAGTACCAAGCACAATGTTATATGTATATAATGAGGGAAGAAAAGAAAGGAGGGAAGAAATGAGTGAGGGAGGGAAGAGTGAGGGAAAGAAGAGAGGGAGGGAGGGAGGAAGGAGGGAAGCAAGGAAGGAAGGAATTCCCTCTTTATTGAGCTTACTTACCAAGAGTTCTTAAGTTATCAAAGAACTTAATTAAGAGAGTAAGCATGATTTAAATAAACCCTAGAAGGAAGAACTGTTTCATAATTTATTGATCTGATTATCGAAAAGTTGGCAGGTCTTAATCTACTGGATAAATCAGATACCACATAACCCTCTCTAAGCTAAGAGAAAAAAATAGCACAGTAAGTCTCTTCTTCATAACTTTGACAACAGAATTGTTTCTCAACTCTTTCAATACTATGACATACATGTGAACTTGCAAGGACAAACCAAGAGAAATGAAGAGCTGTATCCCTCTTTACCAATCATCTACCCATTCATCCTTCCATCCATGAATTCAGCACATATATTATGCATGCTTCCTATGTTCCAGGCTTTCTTCCAGACTCAGGGGATATAGAAAAAAAAAACCCCTGCTCTCATGGAGCTCTCTAGTTGGGGAGAGAGACAATAAAATAGATAAGTAAAATATGTAGTATGTCATCTGTGATAAGTACTAATAAAAAAAGGTAAGGCAGGGGAAGGGAATATGAAGTATGGCACTGGAGGAGAGATGCAGGGAAGAGATAGGGTAGCCAAGGAAGACCTCACTGAGAGACAGACTTGTTAGTATAGACCTGAAGGAATTAAAGTAGGGAGCCAATGAATATCTTAGCGAAGAGCATTTCAGCCAGAGAAAAGCAAGTACAAAGGCTCTGAAGCAAGGAGTCTGAATGCTCAAAGAACAGTAGGAAGGCCCATAAGGCTGAAGCAGAGAAAGCAAAGGGGAAAGAGGGAGGACAGGACATCAGAGAAGTCAAGGGAGGGAGGCAGATCACGGAGGGCTCCTAGATCATCGTAAGAACTTTGGCTTGTACTCTGAGGAGATGGGAAGCCAATGGAGAGTTTTGAGCAGAGAGATGACATGATCTGAAGTCCTTTCTGAAAGGATCACTCTGTTGCTATGAGGAGGGAAAATCAGGTGGGTTTGGGTTCCTGAAAGACAAGTGAAAAAAAGTACTTCAAAAGAAGAGTGAGTAATCAACTGTGACAAATGCTGCTGTTAGGTCAAGATGAGTACTGAATGAGCCATTGGGTTTTGCAACATGGAGGACATCAACGATCCTACAAGGAGCCATTTCAGTGGTATGGTAAGGAAAAAATGTCCCTAGAGTGAGTTCGAGAGAGAATCGGGTAGAGAAATTGCAGACAGTCAGAAGAGAGAACTCTTTCAAGGAGTTACACTATAATAAGAAAGAGAAATGAGGTAGTAGCTGAGGGGTAAATGGGATTATGAGGGTTTAAGATGGGGAAAAATAAAGTCATGTTGATAGAAATAATCCAGTAAAAGAGCAAAAACTGATCATATCGGAGGGGGAAATTACTGGAAAAATACTCTCAAGTAGGAGAAGGGAGATGGGATTTAGGGCACAAGGGAAGAGTCTGGCCTTAGCTAAGAACATACTCATGGTAATAGGAGATATGGTAGAGTAACTGGGCATCATTACACACAGAAGAGGTGAGTAGATGTGGTTGTTTAAGCTTGTGAAAATCATCTCTGATTGCTTTAGTTTTCTTAGTGAAACATAAAGCAAGGTAATCAAACTAAGAATGAGAATGTGAAAGGTGGTACTTGAGGTTTGAGGAGAAAGGTATAGTTATAAAACAGTCATCTAGGAGAGAGGAAGTATTAACAGCCCAGGAGAATCTGATATGATTGCTGGGCAGCATCAAGGACCCCTTGAGGTTAACGCTCGTGAATTTAAAGTGAAACCAGTAAGGATGGTTCAATATGGGAATGGTGGCACTCAATAGGCAGAGATCCAGATTTAACCTAGGGTTTTGATTTAGGCAAGAAAGTAAAATGAACTGAAAAGGTGATAAAGGAACTGGGGGGATGCAAGGGAATGGTTTTATTGACAGTGAAACAAACTGAGTAGGTGAGTGGGAAGGAAAGACAAGAGAGGGTAAAGTGATATTAAAAGAAAAAAAAATGTAGATTGAGGGGCTGGCCCGGTGGCATAGTGGTTAAATTCACGCACTCCACTTCAGTGGCCTGGGGTTTGCAGGTTCAGATCCCGGGCACGGACATACACACCACTCATGAAGCTGTGCTGTGGTGGGGTCCCACATACAAAATAGAGGAAGATTGGCACAGATGTTAGCTCAGCAACAATCCTCAAGCAAAAAAGAGGAAGAGTGACAAGAGATGTTAGTTCAGGGACAATCTTCCTCACCAAAAAAAAACCCCCAAAAAATCAAAAAAAAAAAAAAAGAGTAGATTGAAGATTCTGGTGGGGTCCACAGATTGTTAGAGTTGGAGTGTACCTGAAAGATAGGAATGTGCTGGTTGGACAATGGGACATGTTGGAACTATGAAGAAGGGAGAAAGTAACTGAGGAAAGGTGAAATTATTGTAGGAGGAGAGGGCAGGAACTGAGAAAACAGAGTATTGGAAAGATCATCTACATGAATACTAAAATCAGAAGAATTATGACAGTAGTGTTAGAGCAGCAGAAAGCCAGCTGAAATCTGACTGCGACAAGGAGTGGTATTGGGTGACATAATCTGATGACGTGAGATGCAAAACTGAGCCTTTTGAGAATGGGAGGAAGAAACATCTGGAAGCAGCTATGAGAATCCAGAAGGGCATCTATCTCCCCTCTGGTCCCAGTAGTTCTAGAAAGAGAGAAAATAGCCACCACTAGCCATACCCTAAATTCTGCCCACCACACTCCCACACACACACTATCCTTTCTGGTTTTCCCTTGCGTCTTGGTTGTCATCATCTGCCTCATCAAAAACTCCAAAAAGAACTGAAGAAATTCCAAACTCTCTGAAACATCAAAGGTATTTTTTAAAGTATCACGATTGATTCATTTCCTATGCAGACCAAGCTACAAGGGTTTTCCAATCCTTGCCAGAGTACAGAATTTTCAAAATTTTCCAATTTAGTAGATACATGTTAAAGTTGAGGTGGGGGAGGATTCCTTGTTTACTGTTACATGAAATCACAGAACGCATAACAGAGCTCAAATGATCTTAAAAATCTTTCTAGTCTAAATCCCTTATTAAACATGAGGAAACTGATGCCAGAGACATGGCGACTTGCTCACACAATATACACTACAAGATAGTCGCAAAATTCAGTTCTCTAACTCCCAAATCCAGGGACAGTTCCACTAAATTCCACAGCTTCTCAGTAAATCAAGAGGCCAAGCTGAGAGAGAAAAAGAGAATCTGACTCCAAAAGTCCATCATAACACTCGATTTTGCTTGGCGCTTGAATGTTTGTTTACCTTGTGCTCTCACAGTCGTCCTTTCTCACTTGGTGAGTTATCACCACCTCCACGGAATAACTCGCTGCTTCTAACACCTAAGGGGACATCCCTTCACACAGGACTTCCCACTCTTCCCCTCCCGACCGCTCCCCTCGCACGCTGCCCGCGCACTGCAAACGTCCGTCCACAGCCACCGCCTACACAGCTTCCCCGCATCTACTGCCACCAAAGTTCAACATTAAATGTATCACCCTGATCGCCCATTACCGTCTTTAACAAACGCTGGGTCACCATCCACTTCACGCAGGAGCCGGTGCTGGGGAGGACTCCGCAAGGCTCTGCTCTTGCGAAGCTTAGCACTTCCTTGGGGGAAAAGTAAGCAGACGCGGAAACAAGCACAGAAACTACCGCCATTTCTGCAGGACCTCCGGATCCGGCCCAGTCACCCCTCACTCGGCCCCTTGACCGTCCCGTCACCCCGCTGCCCTTTCTGGAACCTTCCCCCATCTCCTAACTGTTCTACTTGTCCCTCGCACTGTGTTGCACTCTCCCCCTTCAGCCTAAGAGGCTCTTCCCCTCACCCCCATCGCCTCAGAGAGTCTTGCGCCCCCCGACCCTGCCTCCGTCCCGAGAAGCCCACCGTCGGGCCCCGGGCTCCTCGGGCTGTCCCCACTCCCACACGGGCCCCAGGCCAGCTCCTCCGCCGTCGGCGGGTCAGCGCTTCAGGCCTCTCAGCGCCTCGCGCCGCACGACGCTCCCGCCCACCGCCTTCCCAGGCTCCCGCGCAGCGAGGCCCCGCCCCCAGGTCACCTGACCCAGCCCGACGCTCCGCCCATCGAGCAGCCCGCGCCGGGCCAGCGCGAGAGCCGGGCCGCCGGTGCTGTCACGGCGCGGGAGCTCCGGTCCCGTGGGGAGCGGCCGAGCTCGCCGCCGCCTCCGCGCCGCCTGGGAAGCGCTGCGGCCGCGCCCCTCCGCCCCACCTCATAAAGGCCTGTGACCTCACCGCGCCGGGGCTCGGCGGCCGGGACGCGAGTGGCGGGGCTCCCCTCTGCGCTTTCCTTACGCACGCCCCGCCTCGGTTTCCTTCTCCATCCTTGACGTTCCCCGCTCTGTTCATTCTCTGGTGCACTGTCCCTCCCTAATCTGACCCCTTCTCAATTGTATCTTCTATGCATCCTTTGAATGCCTCCCGCCCTTCCTTTCTTCTGAAACATTCCATCCTTCTCGGTTTCTACTGCTCAATAATGGAGAGCGGCTCGCAGCCATTTGTCCCACTACTTTGCTGAAATTTGTTCCAGGCTACCTTTCAGCGGACTGACGCTTACTTTTGGAAGAGAAACTTGTTCTTTGAAAGTTAACTTTTCTTTTCGTGACTCCTGCAGATGAAATGATATTGGTAAAAGAAAAGACACAAAGCGATTTTTCCTGGCTTTCCCCACTTATGTCTCTAAAAGGTTGTATAAATCCAATTCGGTGAAATTAATCATTTTTAAAGTTTGCTAAAGTTGTAAGTGCTGTGTCAAGGAAAGAGCATTTTGAAAATATTCCCCCCCCCCCAAAGCCCACGATTTAAACTATCTTTTCTTTACAAACGTATAGATAAATTTGTTCTCATTGATCCACCTGAGCACTCTCTCTATGATTTACATTGTGAGGAATAAGCATGGGCTTTAGAGACAGAGCTATCCAAATTCTGATCTATTTATTTACTATATGCGGTGGGGAGAATTACTTATGTTCTCTAAGCCTCAGTTTCCTCATTGTCCCAGGATTGTGATAATTCAAAAATGTATATGTAGTGCTCAATAAATGTTATAATAGTTAATTCCTTCAGTGATACTACTGTGCTCATTTGTGTCTTGAACCCTACTCGGTAAGCATTTTTTTAGTACTTTTAAAACGTTTATAGTTTATCTCCCTAAACGGTCTTTATTCTAAGTGCTGAGACTATGTCTTTTATTTTTGTAAACACCCCACCCTCCATTCCCTACTTCTCCACCCTCCAGCCTATTTATGATATTAATGGAATCCACTCATTTTTCACCTATTCATAAAGCATCAACTTCTAATGTGTAAGGATTGTAATAGGTTCAGTTTGTATACTGATCAAAACATTGTGGATACTTAACAAATCTTAAACACTTGTAGTTTTTTATAGTGAATCTACTGATTAGTTAGTTACTGTATTAGTCAGTTTCACAGACCCCCAATTGCACTAAGGGTATATTAATTAAGATTAGATTCTTTTACCAGTAACAGAAAATCCTTACATAATAGTGACCTAAGCAAGATAGAATTTTCTCTCTCACATTGAAGAGGTCCTGAGATAGACACTCCAGGGCTAACATCATGTACCATAGTTGCAGGGACATGGGCTTCTATTTTATGCTACACTGGTTTTCATTCCAGTGGTGGTTTTAAGGGAGGTACCTCAGAGTACCTCTCAATCAGAGAAAAGACTCTGAAGATTTTAAGGTTATGCTTTTCGTATCCTCTCAAACAATAGAGCTTCTAAAAAGCTTAAGGTATTTGTCCTCCAGCAGAAGCCCAAGGTAGAGAAAGATTTATCTCAAAGATATTTATGGGTATGTCTTTTATCTCATAGACTGAAACTCAGTAAGATTCACAGGAGATTCACAATTTTTAAAAGGGCATTGTATTGTGGAAACACTGCCAGCTTGGGCTGAAAGAGATAGAGTAAAAAAAGGAAAGAGGCCTTTGGACTCTCCAGTTCTATAAGCGGGAAACAGACTGAGAAAACTATGTATGTGCAAACACATGCTACCTTTCATGAAAAAAAGGATGACTTAGAGGATGAAACCTGGAGCCTAGAGGGTAGAACCAAAAGCCATGGAGAATTATTTCCAGGTCTTAAATGTGACTGCAAACCCGTACCCTCCTGTACCTATCTGTCCCACTCATTTTACATTGGTGGTTGTAGGAAGGGAGCATATAGCTTTTTGCTTTAGTTCACAGGACTTCAGATTGAGAGGTACTATACTCAAGGAGCTGGATGGAAAAAACTACATCCAAGAAGCCTCATCTTCCCCTGGACCTATGTAGAGAATAAGGACTCTGAGCTGAGGCTATAATGGACTAAGACTTTGGGGCCTTTGGAGGGGTGAGTGTATTTTGCATATGGGAGGACTATAAATAATTTGTGGCCAGAGGGCGGACTGTGGTGTTTTCAAAATATGTCCACAAATACTTTGATGCTTGTATTAGTTTCCTATCGCTGTTGTAATAAATTACCACTAACTTAGTGGCTTAGAAAACAATTTATTATCTTACATTTCTGGAGGTCAGAAATCCAAAATGGGTCTTAGAGGGCTAAAGTCAAAGGCTGCACTCCTTCTGGAGGCTCTAGGGGAAAATCCATTCCTTACCTTTTCCAGCTTCTAGAGGTGGTATGCATTCCTTGACTCATGGCTCTATCACTCTGACCTGCTTCCATCCTTACATTTACTACTCTCACTCTGACTCTCTTGCCTTCCTCTTATAAAGATCCTTATGATTACATTAAGCCTACCCAAGTACTCCATAATTTTCTCATCTCCAGATTCTTAATTACAGAAGCAAAGTCCTATATTCTGTGTATGTAACATATGTGCTGGTTCTAGGCATTAGGACAAAGATATCTTTGGAGGTGTGGGGGTAGGGGTGTGCAGGCAATGGTTCTGTCTACTACAATGTTCCTCCCTTCAAGAAGTGGCACCTAGTACCCTCCCCTTGAATGTGGGCAGGATTTAGTGAGCTACATATAATGAATAGAACATGGCAGAAGTGATGATGTGACACTTACAAAACTAAGTCATAAAAGATGTTGCAGCTTCCTCCTTGCTCTCTGTTGGATTACTCACTTGGGGAGAAGCCAGCTGACATGCCATGAGGACACTAAGCAGTCCTATGGAAATGCGCAAATGATAAGGAAATAAGCCTATCACCAACAGCCAGCATGAAACTGATGCCTCCTGCCAACAGCCATGTGAGTGAACCGCCTTGGAAGAGGATCCTTCAGCCTCTTTGAGCCTTCAATTGACTGAAGCTCTGGCCAACAGCTTGACTACAACCTCATGAGAGACTCTAAGCCATTCCTGAATTCCTGACCACAGAAACTGAAAGATAATGTTTGTTATTTTAGGCTGCTAAATTGTGGGATAATTTGTTATACAGCAATAGATAACCAATACAATCCCCTAGGTCACATCTTGATCCATGATGTCTGCTTAAATTCTAGCTATTATCTCTACTTTCTAGCCTGCGGGAAGAAGAAAGGCTTTCTCCCTCCCTTAAGGGGCACTTACTGGAAGTTGTATGCACCTCTTGTATTTACATCTCACTGTCTATGAGATGGCCATGGCACACCTAGCTGCAAGAGAGGCTAGGAAACATAGCATTTATTCTGGGCAGCCATGTGCCTAGCTAAAAATTAGGAGTTCTAATACTATATGAGAAGGGGAAAACAAATACGGGCACAATTAGCAATCTCTGTCACAATGGGTGATTACAAGGGTCAGGAAAAGCAAAGTCTAGCAATCATCCATCAGCATTTTTCCTTTTTCTTAACAAAGTATTTCCATTGGCCACAAAATGATATTTACACACTCGTCACTCTGACCTTTCCAAAGAATCATGCCAGTTGTGTATGAGTCACAAGAACGCCCAACTAATTTATTAGGTAAAACACAATGAATTGTGAAACTTTTTCCTTATAAAGTTCTTTTCAGGAACACTGATCAAGAATAATTTACAAAGGAAGTTTTGCCTAAAGGCTCTTAAATTTCCTAAATGTTGCTTTCTAAATACTTAGGTTCTGTGTGTACTCTTTGGTATATTGTCAGAAAATACACAATTGATGAAAATGTTTCCTCTATCCAAGAAGTTGGAGAGACATCACTGACACTAGCTGTTGCAAAGAATGCAATCTTGTTCCTGACCTATAATTCTTTCACATACAAACCGTTCTTGGGTAGCCACATTAAGTGGATTTTTAAAATTTTACTTGACGTTATGGTTAACCCTGATCACAAGCACTTAAAATTGCCTCCTTGTGTGCTTTAGTCAAACTAAAACAAATTAGGAATATATATATATATATATCTCCAGAAATAGATTATATTACAAAACCAAATAGAAATTATTTTCAACAAATATTAAATGGCTTACTTTCAAAGCATATGTTATTGTCTCCTTATATCAGTGTGAAAAATGAGTGCACTGTAATTCCAAGACAACTGCTTGTAATTGATCCCAGCTGTCCTTAGATGGCTGTTACCATAGAGTTCAGACTACAGAGCCCAAGAGTTAAAGGATTACAAATACGATTTGACATAGCTTTTCATTTTATTTTCACATAAAGCCCTCCATTTTCATCCAGACATTTAGCCATCAGTTACCATGATGTAAATAAAACAGTGAATCTCACAAAATTTCACCATAAAAGGACTCAGTCTGTGTCTGCATAATCTTTTTATGATGTCACACACTGTATTGTGTTAAAAAAAATGTACATTGTGTAAGGAATGTAAGACTCAAAGGCAAAGATTATGTTATGAGTGTTCTGTAAAGTACTTTAATCCCACACTGTCGGTGCTCAATAAATTTTAAATAGCAAAAAGTGAAGTTACAAATTCTAAAGTCTTATTCTGGCATCCTATAGGATGATAATGTCAATAATTAAGATTTTGATCCCATCTCCCATAAATAAATGCTGCAAGAGTATTTTCTTGCTTCAGCTTGGTATACATAAAAGTTTTTCTTAGCTGCCTGCCAAAGTATCCTGATAGCTATTTTTCCTCCTATGATTCTGACCTATTACTTCTGGTTTTTCTTGGAAATTTGTGGCTGTGAATGAACCCAAGAAGGCTGTGATCACTTAACTTGGAAAATGGATCAAAGTAGATTTTCATTTTGTGTGGGTAGATATTTGATTTTCTTAATCTATCAGCCAAGGTATGTTCCTTTTTTTTTTAAGATTTTATTTTTTCCTTTTCCTCCCCAAAGCCCCCCGGTACATAGTTGTATATTGTTCGTTGTTTGTCCTTCTAGTTGTGGCATGTGGGACGCTGCCTCAGCGTGGTTTGATGAGCAGTGCCATGTCCGCACCCAGGAATCGAACCAACGAAACACTGGGCTGCCTGCAGCGGAGCGCGCAAACTTAACCACTCGGCCATGGGGCCAGCCCCAGCCAAGGTATGTTCTTAATCTTTTAGCAACTGAGCTGACTTAGTGTAAAAGTCTTTCTAGGCCAGAAGGATAGGCATGTGACTCCTTAAATCAGTAGTTCTCAAACTTGAACATGCAGCAGAATCACCAGGAGGGCTTATTAAAACGCAGAACTCTGGGCCCCACTATCAGATTTTCTGATTCAGTTGTTGTGGGTGAGGCTTTTGAAGTTTAATTCCTAACAAGTTCCCAGGTGATACTGATGCTGCTAGTTCTGAGACCAAACTTTGAGACCCACTGCCTTAAAAAAAAGTTGAGCATTTAAATGCTCCTGTACATAATTTGCCATTAAGCCTTTATTTTACCTATTTATGCTTTCTGCAGACAAAACCTAGGCTAAACTGACAGTCTGTTCTGTTGAGTTTACACAAGCTCCTAAAAATCCCCAATTAAAAACACACACACACACACACAATACTATAACTCTTAGAACAATAACAACTTACTCATTTTGAAAATGTTATTAAAGTCTAAAGAAGAGCTCTTGGTTCTGAAACTAACTTCAGTTCCCGTAGTAGTCATCATTCTGTTACATTTGGAAACATGCTTGTTCTAAAATAATCATTTGTGAGGCAATGACACTTATTCTTTTCACCCAAAGGAAACAGAAATAACAACACAGGAAGCACTGGGCAGCCTTAGCAATTCTTTTTGGAAAGCACATTTAATTCACTGTTGCACAACTCAGAGGAGGAGGTTAGGAAGTCAGGAAGACACTTACGTAATTTCAACCAGGAATACTTAACAAAGACAAGTATCTTGAAATCATGGATGGTCTTGGAATACCCAAGAGGTAAAGAACAGACTCATTATGTGACTACTTGTCAGGAATGTTCAAAGTTTCCCATCACTGTCCACAGACCCTGAGATTGAACATAAATTATCTCCAAAAGAGCTGGGCACAAATAACCTCTTTGGGCTGTATCTGATGCGAAAATACTATGTAGGGGTTCACCCTACATGATGCCAAAACTGACTGCTATTTGCTATCTTGAGAATGCAGCTATGGGTTCTCTCCACATATAGACAAAGAGTACTGGTCTTCAAGGCCTAGGAGCCTCATTCCAGAAACTCAGACAAGATTCCTACTGATTTTTTATCCTTTGGATACATGTTCTTCCTCTTTGACATAGTTTCTTCATATAAACTATCTTATCTAAAGAAAATGTCCAACTACTACCCTAATGGACTCTTTTCTCAGTAGCCAAAGGTTACAGTAAGGTTCTAAACTTCTTGGATTCATGATCATCTCCCCCTCCTACATTACCATCCCCCACAGTAAGGTTCAATCATCTGCCCTGTTCCTAACTCCAAGGCTTATTCTCAATGTCAACACATTGATACAGAATACACATTTCAGTGACTTCTTATGAATTCCTCTTCCCTAATATGTGGACACTAATGTGTGCAAAGTGAACAAAGAAATAATAACTAAGTGGAGCTTAAGTGCTACATCAGGAGATGTAACTGCTAACAGAAGTTGGAGAAGGGGTTCTAAGAGAGGAAAGAACAAGGATTCTTCATTGAGAAAGGTGATATGGAATGACATCTGCTCTTGACAAAGTCAGGTCTCTCAGATCTCCCAACTTAAAAAACAAACAATATCAACATTCCACAGAATCTTGACTGCATGTTTGATGCCACAGTAAGTCCCAGCATCTGAGAATGTTGATTCTGAAAGAGACTTTCTAGAGTGGCTGGTCTAAACCCATCATTTTTCAGACGAGAAAAAAGTGAGGCCCAGGGAGAAGAAAATGACTTGCCTTAATTAAGGTTAAAGGTTCCTTAGCTGCAACACTGAGGCCAGGACTTAGATTTTCTGATCATCAGACCACTGCTTATAGGTCCTTCCCTTTTCCTTGAGGGGTAGGGGTGGTTGTTAATGTTGAACGAACGTAAGCACCCTTGGAGCAACTGCTATTGCTGGGAAAAAAAGAACAGCCCATTTCCCTCCTCCTCAAGAAAGTCCAGCATGTCCATGCATCCACTCCACAGGCTTCCAGGATGAGAGAGCCCTCACAGACCCAACAACTGGGCAGCGAATTGCTGTGAATGATGCCAAGTGGGAGTGTCTGTATTCGGCCCAAGTCTGTGTGGTTTTTTATATTTATACTCTCCTTCCTCCCTGTCACATAAAATTACAAATATAATGCTAGTGTGTTTCTATACGTGTTCCTTTAGATTAAGCAAGTCTCACCATGGTTTCAGGTGCCCCAATGAGAAAAATAAAATAAAATTCTACTTGTGGCCTCTCAGATTAAAGACTGAGTTAAAATGAGGTTGCCCAGCCCATAGGAGAATAGGCCACACATGCTGATACAACTGGCCCATCATTCCACCCCGGCCCCTCTGCCCAGAAGACTCAGAGCCCCATGGGAATGATTCCTTCACAAGACACCCAAGAGGTAGAGAAATGCAATCAGCCCTGTGGATGGATGTAGCACATAAAGGCACAGGGTTGGGTGTACGGAGGTGCCTTGGACAAGGGGCAGAAGGCCTGAAGGGTGGGGCCAGACCTCTGGCTCTAAGCATAGCACTCTCCCTGGGAGGAAAAGCTTTTGGTCGTAAGAGAAATTCTCAGTACGTAACAGACATCTACAGCAGTGAGAGTGTCGAAGTAGGTGGTGCTGGTCTAAGAGTGACATATTTCTGAAAGAACCTCTAGGGTGGAGCTGCCAATGAGGCAAATCTGAGGGTGATGATTATGAACTGGGGGACCCTGGCACATACCCCCAGGCCATGCATGATCCCTGGGTGACCTTGTCATCCTCACTCCCAACAGATAAAAGAATTAGGTAGCAAGGACTCCCCTAATGAGGGAACCATGCTGGACTGAGGTGACGGCAAAAGGCACAGGCAACTCTGAGGGTTCAGCTCTCCCCTGACTTCTCCTTCAGCCTGAAAGAAGGGAAAGGAGATAGAGGTACAGATGACACAACAAGGCTGCAAAGCCCAGCAGTTCCTACCATAGCTGCTGAGAGTCAGGCCCAAGAACCATAAACTCAGGGTAGAGTCAAGGTCCCTTTCTCTGGAATGAGAGGCCTCAGCCTTGCCCTTCTCTTCAGGGAGAACGGCCCGAGAAGAAAAGCTGGCTTCTCACTGAGGTAAAAAAGAACACCTGCTCAGCTACATGGGTCACTCTCAGGTTAAGCAGGAAGAATCCCTGAAGGAGGCATTCTGAGGACAAAGCTGAGGAGCTCCGCTTATCTGTGACACATCACAAGTTTTAAATTACACATTCCTCCTCTCACAGCACACTCACACGCACACATGCACAGACCCACACTTCCACATACTGACATTCTTCCAACCCACCCCAGTCCAAGCCCCCAGTCCCACCCCACAGATATTGTCCCCTGTAAACATGACAGCAGAGACACCCACAATCCTGGGACAGTCTGATAGTGATCTGAGGACAACTGCTTGTCGTTAAGTGCCTCGGTAGGTGATGTTGGTGAAGGTGGATGTGGCCTCTTTATACAGTGGGTTGTTGGCCTGTGGAAAGAACAGAAAAGGGTCTTACAGTGAATTCCTCAATTCTTCCCTACCCTCGAGGCTTACATTTCATCTGGGAAGTTTGTCCAAGACAGCAATCTCTGGAATATAACAATAATGTACAGCTTAATGTTCATTCTACTCACAGATTTACTCTTAAGATGGGAATGGACAGGAAATAAGAAGAGACATAAGGTGGAATGCCATCCTGCCACTATTTCTAAGGGGTTAAATTTAACCCATCACTTTTTAGTGATGCCAAAGCATTTCAGGATATCTTTTAGGCAACATCTCCTATTCCCTCCCTCTCCCCACACTCTCTCTTTTGCACTTCTCCCCTTTTTCCTTTGTTGTGACCATGCTTGGGGATGTGGGCAGGGAAGAGAAATGTAGCAGGTGATTGTTGGAACTTAGAGGACAGCTTTTGTTCAAACAATTCTTAATTTGTTTCCAACTCATCTCTTCAAGCACTACCCACAAACTATCATGTTATTAGGAAAAAGTAAGACCCTGACTAGGTTTCTCAAATTATTTTCTAACAAAAAGTGACAAATCTCAGAAGGTCTGGTAGTCCTTAGTACCAACACATTCTCACACAGAAACGCAACACATTCTCACATGCCTCAGAGGTTCAGGATTTCTATACTGTACTAACAGAACCATCTTAGTTTCTTGGGACCCTTGGGTACAAAGTCCTAAGGTCTCTATCAAATGGGAACAAACTTTCAGCCTACTCCTGAACATTCATGGAGTCAAACAGCCATTTGGAAGGTCCAGAAAAAAGTTAAAATGTGGAAGATGAGCCAAAGGAGGACAGAGTAAAATTCAGTATATAGAAGGTTCTCCATAAATGCTTGTTTGATTGGATCCAATCAGGATTAACTGCAGGGAGCATAAAAGTAGAGTCTGATTTGGAAGCTACCATCATTTGAGGAAAAAGAGGAGAATGAGATGGAATGACATCCTGCCACTATTTCTAAGAGACTGACAAAAAAAGTAATTCCTATAGTAATCTAACTCCCTTTCACAGTTAGGCAAAGTGCCTAACTTCTCTGTACTCAGTTTCCTTATCTATAAAATGGGAATAATAAAGTTGCCTACCACAAGGGTTGTCATAGGGATAAAAGAAGTTAACACATAAAAAGCATTTAGAACAGTTCCTGATACATGGTAAAACCTCAGTAAATGTTAGCTATTGGGTTTTTTCTGTTTGTGTTTAATGCCTTGCACTTCATCAGGGTATAATGTATTATATATTCTCAATGTAGGATTCTCAAGTGTGTCTTGTCTTCACAATGTTCAGAGCAGAGCTGGGCCCTATCTGTGCTCTGTCAGTACTCACTGACATGGCCCATGGTCACTGGGTGGTAGAGAGAGATCAGGTAGTTTCCAGGAAGCATAAGCACAACGGGACAGTCAGACTATCTCCCAATTTCCAGAACAGAGGCTATCTGGGAAACTATGGTGCTGGCTGAACATGGCCACCCTAAGCATCTGCAGCCTCCACTTCAGCCTCTCAAACCTATGACTTAAGAAAACGCCCAGCCCAGCCCAGCCCAGCCTCTTACAGTGTCCCATTTTGCTCTGGCTCGCTCTTCCTCAAATTTAGCAAATTCCTTCCGGTCATGGATGGTGATGAGGAGCTTCCAGATGAGCAGAGTAGCAAGACCGATGAGCAGAATGGCTCCCATCACTGAAAGAAGGACCACCAGGATGTCAGGGCCCTTGGGACACTCTGTCAGGAGAGAGCACAGAGCAGGATGGTTGTGAATGGAGCAGGAACCACTTGAACTGGTTACAAATAAGATCTTCCTGACAAAGTCAATGAAGTTCTAGAAAGTTCTCTGAAGGAAACAGGACTTACAAAGTAAATCAGTTAGTTTTTAAAATGAGGGGGCTAATCTTTAGGACAAATTATTGATCTGTCTTGAGTCGTTAAAATCAAAGGTTGTGAGCTGGTCACCCACAGGCAGAATCTAGCCTACCGGCATGGGTTCACACAAGTGTTTATTAACAATTTAGGGGGCCAGCCCGGTAGCATAGTTGTTATGTTTGTGCTCTCCGCTTCAGCAGCCCAGGGTTCGCAGGTTCAGATCCCAGGCATGGACCTAGCTCTGCTCCTCAAGCCATGCTGTGGTGGCATCCCACATACAGAATAGAGGAAGACCAGCACAGATGTTAGCTCAGAGACAATCTTCCTCAAGCAAAAAGAGGAAGGAAGATTGGCAACAGATGTTTGCTCAGGGCCAATCTTCCTCACACAAAAAAATTTGATTTTGTTGGCAACACTGAAAAATTACGAGATTCTTCCCCTAAAATTTCAGATTCTTCTTCTCTTTAAAAAAAAAAATCAAAAGATCTAGAAACAACAGGCTAGATATGAGGAGCAGCTACCCCTGTTAGATGGGATTTGTTTTCTAATTTGCCAGAGTCCTCACCACTCTCTCTTTCCTCCACTAAATGGCAGGAAAGTGTGACTTGTTACTGAGTCTGTGCTACTGTGGGCTCTGGAGCCAGATTACCTGGGTTTGAACACTGCTTTGCCACTTACTTTGCTATGTGACCTCTGATAAACTATTTAACCTTTCTGGGTGTCTGTTTCCTGTCTCTCCATCTTTAAAGTGGAGAAAGTAACAGCACTGACTTCAAAAACTTGTTGTGAGGAATAATTAAGTTAAATATATTTAAAGAACTCAGACGGTACCTGGCATAGAGCCAGTGCTCAATAAATACCAACTGCCATTATTGCTGGAGTTGTTATATCCAGCTGTTTTCACTAATTTATTTACCTAGCTCCTGTAGGCGTTTGAGTTTGTTACCCTGGTTCAGATACTTACATCCCTGAGGGCTGGTAACCTAATGACCTTTTCAGCATACTTAGAGACCAAGCAGCCCGCCAACCAAGACAACATTTTGGGTTCCTTCCCAAAATATTTAGTCATCTAAAATTCTAAACCTATTGAGAGCCGACTTCCTGTTCAACCCCAGTCAACAACAGACACAGACAGAGGTGTGTCACCCTCTGAGGGCCAGGCTGAGAATGCTCTACAGAGCTCTGCTTCCCATAAACCATGGGTGTCTGATGGGTGACCTCGCTCAAGTAACTTCTCAGGTGTTATGTAATTAGGTGTGTGTATATGTGTATTGATGGGTGTGGAGAGGAGGTCACACCCACTTTCCACACTGTCTCTCACCTTCTTCTCTAAACACACACCCTATGCTCACCACATACTACCCCAAAACAACTACCACCACAAACCCAAGCTGGCTATTTCCCAAGCCACCAAATTATAACCTGTCTATAATTAAAGGAGCGCCTGGAGAGAGGCTGTGAGGTTCCAGTGTCCAAGTTCTAGGAGTGAAGGGCCCCAGTGCTTCTGGAAAAAGCAATTATGAGTTCTCTGGAAGATTGAGGTAGGGCCAACCCTCAAATCTCAAAGTGAAATCTCTTCAATTCTGCATATCAGTATGGGCAGGACAGGTAGAATGCCAGGAGGTCTTGAGGGGGAAAAAATCAGTTAACCATCTGTCCTGAAAGGAGTGGATGGCAAACTTCCTAGAAGCAGAAGACAAGGTCAGGTGGTCTCTGGAGAGCCCTCCCAGCCACAGCGATGAGGACCCAGGGTGGATGACCCCAGGTCAGGACAGACTGGGTAGGTTTAGCAGATTTGACAAACAAATGTACAGGAAGTCTAGTTAAATTTGAATTTCAGATAAATAACAACTTTCTCGCATAAGTATGTACCAAATATTGTATGGGACATATTATATTTTATCAGGCAACCCTATCTGAGAGTAATGATGGCCCAGCTCAGGGGAGCCCATTCCATGTGGGCTGAATATCACTTGGCCAATGGCAAGCCCTGTGGCAGTGCTCTGTTTACTGCCCTTCAAAGAGAGCATCTGCAAGAGCATGAATTTGAGAAGAGAATGAGAATAATGTCCTCCTACACTCAGGGACTCCAGAGTCCCTACTCAAAGCCAGAGCCCCTGAAAATGGTTGGGAGTGGGGAGTGAGAGAAGCAGAACTTGGCATTCTAAGGAACGAGAGAGGAAATGTGGGTCTGGGGTCCCATCTCCTAATGTGGAAGAAGGGGTCTACTGGTAGTAAGCCAGAAAAGTTACCCCCAGGGGGTTATTTGTACCACTGAGGTTATCATCATCTTTGTTCCCCACAACTCCAGGCAGTAGATTCCAGTCTCAGAATACCGAGCCAAATGATTTTGGCGATACAGCAGGAACCAGAGGATTGTTGTAACAGAGATGAAGTAATGTTAAATCCAAGAGCAATAACATACCAACCTTCTGAAATGAGAAGGGACAAAGGTACAGATAGGGTGGTTGTGGAAAAATCCATAAAATATGTTAACATGGGCAGATGGGAAAGTGTGAGGAAGTCATGGCCAAATAATCCACATCTGCTCCCACACAGATACATACCAAGGCTCTTCCCTCTCCCCTTCCCCACATCAGCTCCCCCTTGAGTCATTAAATAAAACTAAGCTGATGCCCTTTCTTTACCTTCCTTCTCCCTTATAAAAGGCAAGAGCTCTGGGGAAGACTGATGAACATCACAGATGGGGGCACCATGCTCTCCTCTACCCATGGAGATAGCAACACCCTGGTGACATAGATGTGGCAGCCCTTTTCCCACTTTCATCCCCCTCCTTCTCAAGCATCAAAATTCTCGCAACAGATGTCAAGACGTATATAAGCCTGCTTATCTCCTAGGAATAATCAGTCATCTTAATTTATTCAAAACCCATTTATTGTCTTCTTTGCAGATGACTGAGCCAAGTATGCAGATATAACAATAGATAAGACAGAAACTGTTCCTGTGTTCATGGAACTTATGAACTATTGAGGGAGACAGGTGATTAAAGAAGCAATTTAATAGCTTCAGGGAAGCTAGGGAAGCACAGCTGCTGTGAGAGTCAAGCAGGAGCACCAAACCTAGTCAGCAGAATGGAGGCTGGAGGAGGCCTGAGAAGGCTCATGGGAAAAGTGATGTGTCTAAGGCAGAGGCATCAAATACTGGGGTGTGTCACAATTACCAGGAGCACTAATAAAGAACACAGAGACATAGGTTTGTGGAAGTAGGACAGGGCTCAGGACTCTGGATTTTTTAACAAAGGAACATACAAAAGTTTGAGAACCGCTGCCCTAAAGCAGGAGCCAGCAAACTATGGCCTGTAAGCCAAATGCACCTTGACACCTGTTTTTGTAAATACAGCCAGCCCCTGCATTTACATATAGTCTATGCCTTCTTTCCTGCTACAATGGCAGAGTTGAGTAGTCACGGCAGAGACCACAGGGCCCACAAAGCCTAAAATATTTAACATCTGGCCCTTTACAGAAAGTTTGCTGGCCGCTGGTCTCAAGGAGGATTTGAAGAAATCCCTCCAGCTATAAAGAATGTCAAGCGATTAACTGATTTTAGCCTCTGCCTTTAGAGATTGCCCCTTAACTCCCCTAAGTTCTCATCCACCCCCAGCCATACCATAGCCCTTAACCCTCTCAGCGTCATTACTGATTTACATGCCTGTCTCTCCCATGGGTTGTGAGTGCCACGTCTGCATTATTTACTGTTATATTCTCAGCAGCTAGCACAGTGCCCGATATATAATAAGTACTCCAAAATATTTTCTAATGATTCATATCAATCTGTTGTTTAAGGGAAAGGAAGGAGAGGAAGGTGGTAAGCAGAGGCAAGCAAGTCTACTTTAATGGGTGGTGACAAACCTGTGGCTGGTCTGTGTGTGATGGGATGAGCTCTTCCTCTTGAGAGCAAGCACTACCTTTTTCTACATTTTTAGTGTTGAAGGTAGTGAACCTGGTAAGGTCAACACCTCCAGCCATCAGGCCTTCCTCTGGAGCAGCCAGTTGGTTGCTCTTGGCAACCATTTAACTTTTAGTAGAGCAGATGCCTTGTGCTGAAAAATGCTAGAATTTAAATTCCTTACTTCTTAACTTTATCACTTCAAAAAACGCCATGATATATTTTATTGCTTGATGGGATCCATATCTACCTTCTTCCTTTCCTTACCCACCTTATTTTTTCTGTCTCCTCAATTAGCAAATCACTTTCTTGCTCATATTTGTATAAATATATCCCCCACACGCAGAAGACAGGCCCTAAATTATCACTTGTAAGGCCAGGCTTAACCTGGCTGTTCTGTTTAAGAGGAGTGATGGGTGGAAATCACTGCCTAACACAGTTCTCCTTCTCCCTGGGGTAGAGCCAGGGGTCCTCAGGGTTCACTCACCTGGCTCTTCTACCACATACAGGATGGACTTTCCACTGGCGTCTTCATAATACTGGAATCTGACAACACAGTCATCCTCATTCTTGTAGGTACAATTCACTGCATCCTTGCCAGTATCCACTAAGGAAGAGGGAAAGATGGGAGAATAAATAATGAGTCAAATGCTGGAAGATGGGGCCACCCCCAAACCCCAATCACGAGACTTCTGGGAAAGTATAAGACAGGAAACCCTATGCCTGACATTAGGCAAGATGCCTGGATTTGAGATGGCTGTCATGCCTGGCAATTGCCTCCAGATTACCCTCACTGATGTATTTTGTCCTTCACAGGCCATTTCTCTTTCTTCATCTACAAAAGGAAGATGATACACACACCTCACAAGGTCAGTAGAGAATTAAACAGCATAAAGTAAACAGTACCTAACACACACTGGGTGTCTCCTTCCCACTTTTCTTTCTCTGCTTGCTCAATGATTCTCAGTAGTTTGTTTACTCAGCCCTTATATTTCTTCCATTTCTGCTTCTGATCCAGAGTTCCTCTCCAGAGCCATCCTCTCTTCTCGGATTCCCGTTGCATTTTATGGGTTTCATCCCTTCTAATTCTAAAACCTTTTATTCTGACAGGGGAACTATGGTTTACCCTCTATCAGCTGCATTATGCCCTACACTGATGAAACCAGATGGGTAAAACTGACATATAATGAGATTAAGCAAATGTTCCAAGGTCACACAGCACATAAGCGATGGAGCAGGACTAGAACATCAGTCTCAAGGCACATCGTACAGACTTGAACTCAAAAAGCCTTCAGTAAGCCAGCAGTATTGTAATACAGTGGAAAGAGTAAGGATTTCAGGATTTAGTTCTAATCTTAACTCACCATTAATTTGCTTGGATAAGTTACTTAACTTCCCTGAGATTCAATTTCTTCAGCGTCAAAATGAAGATAACAATAGTACTATAGTTCACTTCACTGGGTTGTTGGGAGAAGAATAAGATAATGTGCATAAAAAGATACTTTTATAACTTTTGTAAGTTATAAAATTTCATACAAATAAGCAGTTGTTTTTATGATTACCATAGTGTGGGGGTGGGAGGAGAAATACTTATAAACTAACTTGTAATACTCATCTGGTCTAGATGATAAAAATATCTCACACCTCAGCAGCCTCTCCCCACTGAGCTAATCACAGCAAGCCCAGTGTCCTCCAGAGCAAAAGTTGTCTCTTCAAACTCAATCCCCAAATTGCTAGCCCCACTTGTGATATTAGCCAAAGAGTTCAGAGATCTGACTCTTTTCCATAACACCCCCACCCAGAAGCTGACTAACTGGCTGTGTCTTACTATGGCTCTCACTGAAGAGGTGTTTGTTCCTTTCATGGGAGATGGCTATCTCAGGAGAGATTGCCATCTCCCTGACACCACCCAATGCAGAGCTGGCTCAGATAACTGCATCAGATGTGCTGATGGCAGCAAAGGTCATCTCCTTTTAAGTCAAGATGAAGTACAAACCAGAATACTTGCAGGCAAGAGTTTTGCTCCCCACTGTATTTCTGTCTTATTCCAGAAGGGGCTTCAGAGAGCCAAAAGGGCTTCAGGATAAGATTTTGGCTACAAATCCGTAAGGGTGAAAGTTTCCCTCCAAACAAGCAAAGCTGTATGTCTGGGCATTGCTGAATACTCTTAGTTAAGTAAACTTAGTAAATGCTTACTAGCCTACTAAGCTAAGACTGTCATGGGCAACTACTTCCCCACTCTGTGCCTCAGTGTCTTCATCTGTAAAATGGGTTATATTATCTTCCTTTCCTTGAGGAGGTAGAGTTAGGGTTGCCCAATTTATACATACTTGAAGAGTTATTTGCGGGATCATGCTGAGTCTGTGGGCTGTGGGAAGCAGAAGGGGACTTTTATTAAGTGCCTTCTGTGCATCAGGCCTGTACAAAATGCCTTTGAGGTAGCAATTACTCTCCCATTTTACAGATGAGAGATGGGTAGGTTCTGGGATTAAATCAGAACAACCTGGGACCCGGGTGTGTGCAGCTCTAAGACATAAACTGTACTTACTAAGCTCCTTCACAGACTCGATCTCATCACGACAGTAACGGGTGCAGGTATTCTCCTCGTAGAGGGCTCCCCGCTCAAACTTCTTACACTCCACACACTCCCTAAAGGAGAGAGAACATGGGGATTAAGGCAAGGCAGGAGCAAATCTCAGCATGTTTCAGTCTGGCTCTGACCTCCATAGACCCAGAATGCTCCACCTCAGAAAACAAACACACAAACAACAGCATCTGAAAGACAATCCTGGGGCCCAGACAGTCAAGTCTGGAGTCCAGGGGTGGGAGTGCCCTCCTCATCCAGAGGTAGGGCCCAGCAGGCAGAGGCCCCCAGGTAACTTCATTAAACTTCTTCATGTCTCACCCAAGACTGTGGCAGGAGGGTGAACCCTATACCACTTCTGGGAGCCTTAAAGCCAGAACAGGTCATGTAATTTGGGGGCCCAGTACAAAACGAAAATGCCAGGCCCCTTGTTCAAAAACTACTAATCGTTTCAAGACAGTGATAACAGAGCATTAAACCAAGTGTGGGGCCCTTCTAAGCACAGGGACCTCTACAAACGCACAGCTTGCGTGCCGTGAATCCAGCCCAGCTTAAAATGGTAAGAGAAATGGCAGTGCCATGGACTTGGGCTGACAGGGACCTCCTCTGACCCCAATAAGTGAACCTCTCCTGTTTCACACAGTGTCCTTCATAACTCCAGCCCCACATCTCCCACAGAATCAGAACATCAGCACTGGAACATTCCCCCAGAGTTACCTGGTTTAGCCTTTCTCCCGACTCAGGGATTCAGGATGCCACCCTGGAAGAGGGGTCTCTCCAACTGGAGTCCAGCTGGTACTACTTTCGCCCCTTCACGGTTGGCTCTACCTCCAACTTTCCCCAGAGTTTTCAGTGGAAAGAGGAAAGCTAGCCATTTGGCTAGAGCAGACTCTTCCTAAAGCTTTGGTGAGTAAGAGACAGAACCTTGAGAGCTGAGGATTCTAGTTTGAGCGACCCTCTCCCCGCTCCCAGACACCTAACTCTCTCCAACTCACTTCTCTGTCCACTCACTTCTTAAAGGTGCAGGCATCAGGGCAGGTGGGACACTTCTCACAGGTGTCCCCGTAGGAGCCCGGCTGGATGCAGACGCAGCTGCCACATTCACACTTGCCCCGGCCGCTGCACAGCAGCCCGTTGCTGGACATGCAGGTATCGGTGCGCGTGGTACAGTTGCAGTAGTAGCCAGTCCAGTCGGAGTCACACAGGCAGTCCCCACAGCTGCACTGGCCATGGCCTGAAAGCACACAGCCCAAGAGGGCAGACCAGCTGGTAGGCACCCCCACCCCATGACAGCAGGTCAACCTGCCTTCCAGCTTTACTTCTCATTACCCCCCTCACATTGCCACACATTAGCCACCACACCACACTGTTCTCCATCTTCTACGCTGTGCTTATATCCCCATGCTTCTATTCATGCTGTTCCCTCTGCCTAGATGCCCTTTCATCCTGTGACCACTACCCAACTCCTACTCACCCTTTAAGGCTCAACTGAAATGTTCCTTTCTCTCTGTAACTTTTTCTGACCTCCCCAGGCAAAATCCCCTGTCTGCCCACATGCTTTTCCAGCACTTATATAGACAGACCTCTATTTCAACCCTTCTGTTCAACCCATTTGCTTGCCTATCTGTTTCTCTTTCTAGATTGTGAGCTCCTTGATGGGGGAGCACATATCATATTAACTTTTCCATCAATAGTGATTAGCATAACATCTGATACAGAGTATGCATGCAATTAATGTTTGGTTTTTTATCCACTGATTCAACAAATATTTATTGAGCTCAAACCACAGCAGTGAGCAAGACAGGCAAGGTCCCTACTATCATGGAGCTTACAACCTAGTTAAATTCCTCGAAAACCACACACATTCACCAACCTGTACCTTGTGTTACATTATCATAGTATCGCAAAGAGCCATCAGCCCTCAGAGGAAAGACCTATTCACTTTACTATACGAGTGTAGGAATGGGAGAAGAGACTGGGGTGGGGGTTAGACTGCTTAAATGCAGGCATTCACTCTAAATGCTATATCCCCCTAATAAGCATTTAACAAGGCTTTAAAAATTGGCTCCTACACCCTGCAGAAAGGTGACTCATTCTCCAGGACTCTGAATCAGGAAGAAGTGGATGAATAATAAAAATCTGATTGTTAATCAGAGGAAAGGCAGGGATCAAGAAGGAATTAACCTGAACTGGTCTGAAAATCATGCTACTATGTGAACAGATGGGCCCCAAGATGGTGGAGGAGAGAGTAGGCCAAGGACAAACAGCAACTAGCTGGCACCTACTGCTCCCAGTGACCCCAGTGGGTCTGACTAGAGGCTCTTGGCTACTACAGGTCCCTCTGCCAGTGACCCCAGCACCATCCTCTCAGTAACCACATTGGCATTCAAGACTCAGATACACCTTCACTGACTTAGTAAAAAACGTCTGCTTCCCAGGAAGGATGGGAAACATAACTTCATCTGCTCCAGCTGCCGAGTATATCTGGAGAGCAGAGACACTGGGCTGGCAGAAGGGTGGAGAAAGGAAAAGATTGCATTTTGAGGATGGGTTCCCTCGAAGTACAGCTTGTGGTGAGGATTCTTGTTCAAGCGACCTACTGGGGAAGTGGAAGGGAGGGAGGGAGGCAGGACAGGGAAGGAGTCAAAGGCTGGCAGGAATGCGGTCTCAGCCAGAGACTCCTTTCAGCCTGATCCCACGGTGGGCTCCCAAACAAACCAAATGGCACCACAGAGCTAGCCCCACCTTGAGGCAAAGGGATTGGCCTTGTGTAAGCCCTTGTCCATCAGTCATTGGTCAAGGTCTGAGGACAAGACAGTGTCTGTCAGCTGAAGATAATGCTCCAGAGAAGGGGCAGCTGTGAGCTGTTATCAGCAGCCCTAACAGCAGCTGGGGGGTAGGTGTGCCAGCCAGCAGTGGGGCCCTACAGTGTCCATCACACCCAGTTTTTGGCCATGGCTCCTGGACAGGGAAAGGCCGACAGCCCAGAGGCCTATCAGCACTCAGAGGTTTCAGCCTCCTCAGAAACCCTTGTCCCATAGTGTTTCCTTTGTGAAGCTCAACAAAGTGATCTTTGAGAAGACGGACTGCTGGGCCAGCCAGGGAGAGAGGTTGGGAGTGGAAGTGGCAGTCTAGAGCCAGCAGGCTTATCCTAAACCCTGGCAGGGTCAGCCCTTAAAAGGAAGCCACAGTGTGGTAATGTCACAGGACTGGCACCCCTCCAGCAAAAGGGGTGGCTGAGCCTGGGTTTATAGGAAAGTCAGAGGAGAGTAGTGAGATATGAAGAGAAAGTGTAGGAGGAGGTGGGTAGGGAAGAAGGCAGCAAGGAAGGGGTGGGGAGGGGGAGAAAAAAGGAGGAGCAGGGATTTTAGGTCAGAGGGAATGCAATCACTCCCCCTATACAGCTTGACCTGGGCTGATGCATCACTCCCCTCCTTCATGAGCCAGCCCTTCTTTGACATCCCACCTCTTCCATGAAGCTGCCCAGGCCTCCCCTGTCCACAGTGAGTCCCTCTGGTGACCCCGGGGACACCTCACTTCCAGGATCTGGCAGGTTCTGCCTCGTGTTGTGAATTATCCTTAGGCCAGTTAATGAAGGGCAAAATTGCCTTCCTCATGCCTCTCTACCCCACAACACTGCGGCACACAGCACAGAAGCTGGCTCACAGGGGTGCCTGATCAATCTGTGTTCACGGAGGTGGCAGGTGGAAGAGTCCCTTGAGGACAAGGATGCACTCCTTGATGTTCGAGGCGGGGGTGTGATAATCTGCAAACATGAAGACCATGTCTCCAACGGAGAGGAGAGAAGATGGAAGCCCAGAAACTAAGGAAATGGCCGAGTCATGGCGCTCCTACCTCATGAGCCCCTGCTTGCGGCAAAGAACAAAGCACAGAACAGCGGCTCCGGGGTGGGTCAATGGTGACCTGGGCTCTGAGTTCTGAGAGGTCAATAATCATGCACGACCCCTGCTGACGCATATGGGCCAGATGCCTGGCACAGAGCAGGTGTTCAACGAGTGTGTGCTCCTGTGTATCTGTCACTGGAAAATGTGATGATGGCACCACAGGGTCCAGACCTGAGGCCAGTGGGCACCCGACACCCTGGCAGGCAGTAGGGGAGAAAGGCCTCTGAGAGGCTGCAGTGGCCCCCTGGGGTTCCCTCTTGAATTAAGCTGGAGCACAGTGAGGACGAGCTGTTCTTGCACCAGTGGAGGCAGGAACTGGGGCTACTGACCCAGGCAGCTTTGTTTTGTGGCTTCAGTGGGGCTAGCAGCCAAAGGAAACACACTCTGGCTGGGATCCCGCCCACACTGCCTCACACCAGACCAAGAACAGTCAGGCCATGGAGGAGTGGAGGGCCTCCTTCTGTCCCTGGTGCCCCCACTAGGCTATCTGTAAGCCTCTCCTAGGGCAGCCCTTTCCCCCTCAGTCCCAACCTTCTCCGCTTGGGTCTCCCACATCTAACTGACCCATTCTCTTTGGTACTTTGAATATGATGTAAATACTATAAAATATTAAAATGAACTGAAATTCCTGCCTCACCCCCTAATTCATACTGCTGTTTGTATATGTCTGTTTGTACCTGATCTCTCTCTCCCCCTAATCTCTCTGTATCATTTTTCTCCAATTTCTCTCTCAAATTTTGTTGGCAGGAGTAAAGGAAACAATGTTGTAGACAATAAAAAGGAGCCACTTTTATATTACGTACTCAGGCGTGCTGTGCTTTAGAATGAGACAGATTCACCTTTCTTATCAAGCTTTTTTAAAGGCTGATATTAAAGTGAACATCTGGGTGGATTACCTCAGCTGGTTAGAAGCCCCATGCAAATGAAGCCAATCTGCGTCACAGATTTGATCACCATAGAAGCCAGTTATAATCTCTGTTCTATTGGCCACCCAATACACCCATAAACCAGTCCCAAACAATCTGTAAATGTCTTCAGTCCGTCTGTCACAAGAGAGGTTAAGCCCCAGTGATTATAGCCCAGCAAAAACCTATCCCCAGTGCCCCAGGAACAACTCAGACTGCCTATTTGCCTCAGAGAGTGTGTCTGCAGATAAAGACTACATTAACGTTAGTTCAAATTCCAGCTGGGGAAGTACCCCAGGAGACGTCTTTGGGGCAAGGAGAAACCAGTTTGAGATTATCAGTAGGCCTCAAGATTTTCCTGAATTTTGAAATGAGAAGGACAACTCAGTATCCTGCAGGGAGAAGGACTTAAAATCATAATCCCCAATCTGTAGGCTGGAATCGCTATGGCAGTGCTATCCAATATATATCTGTGCTGTCCAACGTGGCAGCCGCCAGCCACGTATAGCTCCTGAGTGACAAAGGAATTGAATTTTTAACTCTAAATGTAATTAAATTTAAATGAAAATTTACTTAAATTTTAATTAGATTTGATTAATTTAAATTTAAATAGCCACACGTGGCTAATGGCTACTATATTGGACAGCATAGATCTAAAATCCAAAAAGTAATAATAGGACCAACAGTGATAACAAAATAGTGCTGACATTTAATATAAGAGCTTAATATTTTCCAGCCATTGTTCCAAGTGTATTGGCTCATTAAATGTGCTCCAATCTCTTGCATATGTACTACTACTTTCCAAGTCTTTTGCGATGAAAAGATAATTCATGTAAAATAACTATTACTAACTTTACTATATATTCTGACATCATGTATTTTCCAAATCTGTAAATACTAAAAATTCAATTACCATCAGTCAGTGATTTTTTTTTTACCTTAAAAAGGGATTAGTCATAACCTCGAAAAGATTAGAAACCAGTGACTTAAAATATTAGCAGAAGAGCAGATGAAAGAAAGGAACTATCTTCACCTTCAAGTTTCCTTACTCCTTCCCACACTATTCTAGGAGAGAAGCCCCTGAAAGCAGAGCCCATTTCTGCTTCCTTGTATCCCAGGACTAAGGACATAGAGAGATGAGACCAATTAAAGAGAACCTCATTTCTGTCTTCCGCCACTGGAATGGAACACCATCCACTCAGCTCTGTTCCCTGGGCCTTCCTGTGCCCACCTCAAGCCCTGGCCTACGTTTCCAGAGGCTGCAGATGTGTGAGTGTGGGTACCAGGACAGGAGGGGTGTGGAGTTTTCTCACCTGAGCACAACTCCCCCTTGTAGCGGACACAGGAGAAGTCATCACACTCGCAGTACTTGCCCGTGATCTTGCCAAAGTCACTGGTGTGGCAGACGCACTGGCCACAGAGGCACTCGCCCCGCTGGCTGCAGATGGGCTGGCCCTCCCGAGGGCTGCACTCGTCCTGCTGGGAGGGGCGGTAGTCCTCTTCTGAGCACTCGCACTGGGACCCGAGCCAGCCAGGCCCACAGCGGCACACCCCACACTCAAAGGTCCCGTTGCCATTGTTGCAGCGGTGGCTGTAAGGCTCAGCCCAGGCCTGGCAGGCACAGTCGCAGTCAAAGGTGACCTGGACAGTGAGGCTGTCTTTGAAGCCCACAGGCTTGATGGTGAAGGACTTCTCCTTCTCCTGAGGGCAGCCACGTACCTTAGCCTCAATGCTGAAGCTCACCTGGATGAAAAGTAAGATCGCATTCAGACACAGGTGGATACTGTTAACACTCCAGCCCTGGAGGGAAAGAAGCTAGCTGTTCCCTGCCCTGCCCAGGAATACGAAAACGGGGTGTCTTCTCCTCCAGCTATCTGCAGTTCCTCAGCCCTCCCACTATCAAGATCTGCAAAGCAAAACAAGAGCCCAGGGATAGCTTTGCAGTAGTGACATTACCTGGCTGGGTGCAGAGACATGGGTTACAGTCACGAGATAGGTTTTTTTTTTTTTTTATTCCACATGTGAAATAAAGCAGCTCAAGCAGAACAGAACCTGTGACTTGTGAACACTCTGCTCTGGCCAACTAAACTAGCTGGACTGATTACATAATATCAGCAAGACACGCAAAGCACTATTTTGCACCACATAATGCCACACAGTTGGCAACCACAGGCTCAGGATCTACTGTTCAATTTCCACATAACATTTCATCACTTGTGCAGTCAAACACATTTCAGGCCAATATTTCTTACATGGGGTGTGTGCACATATGCCTAGAATATAGACAGAAAGCTAGATGGACAGATGGATGGAGACAGATATAGATGATATAGATATACATATCCCCCTCTTTTCCTCCTTCCCCCTTCATCAACCCCTCTCCCCTTAGGCAGAAGCAGAACCAACCACTAAGGAAGGAAAGCCACAGTGGAACTAAAGGGGCAAAGTGAACATTTGCATTCTGAAATTCCACGAGGGTGCCTATTTTCGCCTGTTCCATTTGCTGTTGAATCTTCAGCAGCTAGAACAATGCCTGGCACAAAGTCAGTGCTCAATAAATATTTATAGATGACACTACCATTTTACATTATGGAGGAAAGAAAGGCATTACCTTGAGGGAGGTTGGAGACTGATTAGGAGCTAAAGGTAAGAAGTATTTTCATTTGCAATCAACTGTGCATAAACAAACAGAGGTAACCTAAATGAAAGTTTTTAAAAATCCTGATGGTGACGTTCTCTTAACAGATAGAGAAGGTTTAGTCAATAGAAGCCTCAGAGGGAAACACTGGCAGCTCCATCGCATCTAACTTGTAATGCGCTTCAGGAAGAAGGTCCAGGGAAGGAAGGGGTGGGGTACCCAAAGACGCTCTGGGGCACAGGCCAGGGTCAGAGCTGCAGCTTCAGCCCCTGCCCAGCCCACCTCACCGTGTCTCCAATCTTGAGTCCAACACAAGACTTGAGGCCTGGAATGACCTCGTTGTTGAGACAGGTGGCGTTGAAGGATAGAGACAACTCCTCAGGGAGGTCACGTACTTCCAGCTCTACTTTAGAGCGGATTTTCTGAGTAGAAAAGGGCAAAAGAAGGTAAGGAAATGGGTAGGAGCCAATTCCATCCCCAGCAAAATCCACCAGGTGGCCTTGGACTCACCCTGGCAGTGCCTGATGCTGAGGTTCACTTAGAAGCTGCCAGAGCACCCCAGCAGCCTGTTTCCTGCTATATTTCCTGCCCAGGACCTGCTCCCTCTCTCTGTCCCCACTTGTGTCTGAGTCTGGGTAAAACGTAAACCAGCTACACCCTCCTGCAGGCCTCAGGGAAGTGCAAAAGAGGAGTGCTAATGCAGGTCACCTTGGGCAGAAGCACTTTCTACCTAAGTTTTAATTAACCTCTCCTTCCCTGAAGTTCAGCTCCCTCTTTCCTCTATTGTTGGAGCCCAGCTCTCCTTCAGCCTGCCCCCACCCCCTAATTTCATGGCTCTGCTCCTTCCTCATCACCATCCCCATCCCCCCTTTCCTTCCACTTTCTCTAAGCTCTTCATTCATTGTTCATAACGCTCCCTAGCATTCTTTTCTGAGCCATTTCTTTCTCAGAAGGCAGCATTCCTCACAGTGCTGGCCATTACCTGGCCTCAGGAAGAACGAGAAGAAGGCAGTGAAGGCTGCGCGGTGGACTAGCAGCCAGAACTCCCAAATCTGAGCCCTCCGGGTAATGCCAAGTGAGGTGGACTCTTAGCAGGCCCATTCCCAGTGCAAGACACTTACTCCATAAGCATCAACAATGAGCTGGAGGACATTGCTAGAATCGGTAGACAGAACTCCCACTGTGGTCCCGGGGATGAGCTCACTGTAGTTCTAGAAAAGAAGATAAAGATGTCCAGGGTTGACTGAATCAAGGTGATGGTCTCCAAAAGCCCTCCCCAAAGCAGACTGTGGGTCTTGAAATGAAGATTGAGGGAAGGATAGGAAATTTTACTTGTCACTGCCAGGAATAAACCTAGCAGTTTTTCAGCCCTGAGCAAAATTATAGAGAACCTCTCACATCCCTCACCTCACTGAATTACTCCCCTCCACCACTGCTAACATCAACACATCCATCCTGCTAGGTTCAAGGAGGAGAGAGGCCACAGAGAGGAATCATTGGCTCCAAGGAACAGGTCAGAGGAGGGTCTTTCCTGGTGGGAGACCATGGCCAGTGCTAGTGTGGACTGGTTGCCTGAGACAGGTCCCCTGTCACAAGGCCCATCCCACTCCAGGAAGCCCTGAAGGCATAGTCACCTGGTAGAGATTGACGACATTTTCAGTCACTGCAAAGATCAAATTGATGTTTTTCTGGGATAGCTTCTCGGTCATCAGCCCCAGAGAGGGATAATCCTGTAAAAAGTGAGGATGTGGAGGTTAGTTAAGAAGTCTATCCAGATACATCACTGGATTTGAAACCATAGAACTTGCTGATTTGGGCTGTAGCCCAGACAGTGTTGGTGCTCAAACCTTTTCACCCTATGACCAACATGAGGCCAGGGGGTAAGTCGCAGCACAAAGCTAGTTGTGAACTCCAGGGATAGATGAAGAGGTAGAGGCTGGTGGTATCAAAACTAAGTATCTCTTTCTTCCCACATGAATTCAATGCATTCATACCATGGAGCAGTTTCCATGGGCCAGGTAATGTTAGGCTTCACTGTTTCGAAGCTTTCTCCTGTTATGGAGCTTCTGACAGATGCCTTGGCTTGGTACCTGCAATCCTCTGTCTTGTGCTCTCAACCTTCCTTTCCAATCATCATTCACCTCTCTCCCTCCTCCACTTACCACTGACCTGGCACACTCTCTTTCTCCCATCTGGAGTGGCCTTCTTTTTCATAATCTTCCTCCTTCCTTAAGGCCCAGCTCAGTTCCCACCCTCTCCATGAGGACTTCTTTGACCAGCCCAGCTTATGATGAGCTTTCCTCCTTTGAATACATAAAGCCCTTATTGACTCTGCCATCCATTTAGCGCTAATCATCCATCTTGTGTTATTGGTAACATATCTCCTCAACTAAACCAAAATCTCCCTAAGGGTAACGCTTTATATAATCTCTGTTTCTCCCTCAGCAAGATGCCTTGCATAGAGTAGGTGTCAGTGATTACTGATTCACCCATTGCCTGGTAGTGCTTCACTTGGCTATGGTTGACACCAAGGAACTCAAGCCACAATAGAGATGTTGGTGAATTGTGAACGTGTCCCTGTGACCCAAGACCCTGCAGGGAGCTCATAAGATCATCTAACTCAGGCTCCTGACTCTACACAGGTGTACCTTTAAGCCACCCGGATGACATAGTTGCTATATTGTCTGTAAGAGATGAAGAGTTCACACCTCCCCCAGATACCCAGAGCATCAGCATTCTGAGGGTCTCATTTTCTTTACAGCTTATGGCAATTTCTCCTGTTTCAATTTAAACTCTTGTTCTTATTTAACCTTCTACGGCCATAGACAACACCTTACAAGAAGTCTCCTCATGTATCAGCTAGATCATCCTTTAGCCTTCTGTCTTTCAAGCTTAATGACTCTGAGCCCTTTAACCTTTCCTCACAGGACCAGCTCTCCATGCTTTTGATGATCTTTGTCTCTTTTTCCTCTATCTTCTTCCAATAACCACAAGTAAGCATGGTATTCCAAAAAGGGGCTAATCATGCACAGTAGACAGGAAGGCCTGCTCTCCAGCTGGACCTGCAAAAGTCCTTTGAGTCCATTCTGGATGCCATGATGCTGCCGTACTAGAGGCAGTGGAGGTAGTGATAACACTAACCATATCCAGGACCATTTCTAACGGTTGTACAGGTTGTACCCCAGATGAAGGTGTCCAGTTGTTGGCGGGGGGGGGGGGGGGGGGGGTGAGGGCAGGCTGACATGAGCCCTGAACCCTGCCCAGAGGAAGGACTGCCATTTACATATTCACACAAAGACTGTGGGTTAGGGCAGCCCTGGCCATAGTGAATAGGGACCATCAGTGGTGTGGTACAAAGAATCTCACCATGGTAGTAGAGGCAGAGTAATGGTTGTCACTGCCAATGTGACACTGCCCATCATTGGGCTGGACAATGCCTGCCAGTCTTCCATCCAGTGCTATATGGGTCTTGGCATCAGTGGTAAACACCAGCAAGTGGGATGCATCATTCCTCCAGCCAATCTTCTTCTGTAAAAAAGTAACAAGGCAAAAGACAGAAAGCAACTTTAGCCAGGTAGTTGGTAGAAAACAAAGACTCAAGGACCTCCCTGTCTGAAGGGCTGAAGAAGTCATCTTGGAGAAGGGCCTCAGTCCCAGTCCTTGGAACACAAACTGGAACTTTCCAACTCAGGGGTTTCTGTTCTCTTAGGAAAAGTCTCAGAGCTGATTAGTTCAAGCAGCTGAAAGACACCTACTTCAACTTCAAATATAACTTTTCCAGTGATAACCACATGGCCCATCTAGAAACCCACCTGCGTTTGCAGAGCTGGGCTGGGCTAGAAGAAATCCCATCTGAATATCTGCCCACTTTGCTGAGGTTAAGTTAACTCAGGCTTGACTCTGATCCACTTCCAGATAAGGTGGGAAAATGTTCTCCCCAGGAAACATCTGGGACCACTGAGGTTCAAAAAAATGTCAACTCTGGCCAGGGAGCAGACAGAAGCAGAGGCTGCATATCAGGAGCAACTCACTGCTCACGCTGTGTGAAGCTCTGCTTAGTTCCTAGCTCTTGTTTCACACAGAAATCCCCACAGTTGAGCCACTTCCTTCCCCCTTTTGATCTGTGCCAACCACACCTGACACTCCGTGCCCTCCAAACTCACATCACAGACTGTAGCCTGCATGATTGCATCAAAGCCACCCTCTGGGGCATCTCGGTTCCGCGACACGCTCTGCTTCTTCACCTCCTCATTGAAGCGGGTCACCTGGTCTGTTAGCGTCAGCACATGTTTGTAGCCAAACATGGGCAAACACACGTTCTTCATACTGGGGAGGAAGGGAGATAATTTACGCACACACCTTGATGGAAAAGGAAGCATGGGGAGTGGGAGGGAGCGAGAGGGGGAAAAATATGGGCAGTGGTATGCCCAGGCCAGTTCTACACAATCACAATTACCCAGACAGTTCAGACTCCAAACCCCTCAAATTGCCTCTCAAATTACCTGAGGCATCACATTGCCGTCCAGCTAGCCTAGAGGCTAAGAGAGTGAGCTGTGGAACCAAATTGCCTGGGTTCAAATCCTAGCTCATCCACTCACTAGTCATGGGACCCTAGACAAGCTTCTCTATACCTAACCTATAAAAATGGGGGCAAGTGATGGCACAATAGCACATATCGCATAGGAGTTGTTGTGAGGCTTAAATGAGTTAATACACGCCAAGTGCTTCGATCAGAGTGAGGCTCTATTGTTGCTCTCACCTTACACTTAACACTTCTCTAAAGTAACATTAATACAACAAAAAAGCAAAAGTTCAACAATAACTTAATGTCCCTGAACCATCAATAAATTGATAGATCTGTGCCAAACAGGAGCATTTTGGTCCCCAGCCCAATGGTTTGTTTGTTTAATTGATGGCTGACATCTTTATTGGAGAAACTTACAACCCAAACAGAAGGTTAAAAAGGCACATCACATAACTTTGAAAACTAAAAAGTAAATTCATACCTCGTCAGGCTCAGTGACCCTCATTTTAGATTATTATAACCCATGGATTTGCAGTCTCCACCAATTAAATAAAGCCATTCAATTGTAAGTCCAAGTGTCAACAGAGGCACACATATCAATTTACAGAATATCAGAAGGTTCAATAAATATCATTTCCACTCTTTTACATTCCTTTAGGACTTAATTCCTTGCATTTTAATCCTATAGGACTCATACTCTTGATGATGAGGAGGACAATGATGACAGTAACAATGGAATCAATCCTTCTGAAATCATAATTCCTCTATTTCCTTATGCATAAATTTTGCTCTACTTTTGATCTCATTTCCTCCCATTCTCTTGTCTCCTATTTATTTGTGACCAAGACCAAGGAAATGATTAATTTTCTTTCTAGGTCTCCAAACAGCCTTGGACTCTATTGACACAACATTCCAGATCAACGGGCTAGCATACTTGCCAGACAGGAAGACCAAGGTAGAGAGCGATATGATTTGGCCAGAAGGAAGCCAACAAAGCTATCCTAGAGCTAGAAATAGGAACCAAGACTTGGACCTGCCTGGGGTAAAGGGGAGGGATGCTGCCCTAGGCTTCTAAAGGAGGGACTTACTCATAACAGGGGTTTTTAAGGGCCTCTGGTGGGGAGATAAACATGTATGGTGACACAGGCTTGTCCACAAAGGCCCCAAAGCCAATCCGCAGGTTACTGGTGAGTTTCCGCATCTGGGAGGCCAGCTTGGTACCCAGGTTCTGGATGCTCCCCAGATCATCCTTCATGGAGTAAGACAGGTCCATCAAGTAGTAGATGTCCACGGGGTAATCCTCCACCTGCCGGACTTGCACGGAGAAATTCTTCGAATCATCTGGAAGGCAGAAAGATATTAGTTTTTCCTGCCTTCTCCCTCTAAGATTAATAAATGGATTTGGACACAGTTGGGATTAAGTAACTTCTTGATGAGACCAAACTTGAAAGCCCTGGTCCCTTCTCCTCTCCCCTTGAAATTCTATTCCTCTTCTAATCTCTCGACCCTCGTATTTTTAACATCTTCTTTTCCATTCTAAAATTCTCCAACCTCTCTAAACACCCATCCATCTAATCCTCTGGGTCCCAAGGGTCTGACACTACCCTGAGCCACAGGCTTTGGCAGTTACTACACTTCAGACTCTGTAAAAGGTAGGAACTATGTCCCACCCTTCTCTGAATCCCATAGCACCCAATACATGCCTTACACGTAGAAGGTACATTCTTTAATTCTTCTTGATATAATCAGAGTCAAAATCAGTGCTTCAAAAAGCCTCTGTCTTAGCCTAATCTTTTATCCCTCTGAAGGTCTCCTGTTCCTATTTTCTCTGCCCCCATGCCCCTTTCTCAACCTCACATGAAAAGGGGGCTTACAAACTGCTTTCTCATCTTATATCTCATTTGAGCCTCAACACAAAGTTATAAGCTAGGTAAAACAGGCATTAAGGGAAAGAAGAAACAAAAATATTTTGAGTATATACTATACTAGGTTAAGCAACTTCCTCAAGGTCAAATAGCTAATATATGGTAGTCAAGATTCAAATTCAGATCTTCTGACTTCAAGTCCCAACATCTTCCACTTTCTTCCATTCTCCTGCCCACACCTCCCCCAACATCTTTCTCTTCCCACCCCATTTCCATTGTGAGCTACTTCCCCAAGGCTTCCTACTCAGACCTCCACCTTATGCCCTGTGCCCATCTGTCTGGAGCCTCTCCCTGCGATGAGCCCATCCCTACCTGGCCGTAGCCGGAGTGCAATCCTCTGGGGACTGACTTGAGTAATCTGGGAGCTGTCTCCAGAGCCCTTGTCGCTGAGGGGCCTGGCCTCCAGGATGATGGCCTCACTGACGGGGAACTCGATGGACTCCAGCGCACAGTTATCCTTCAGCAGATTCTCCTTCAGGTTACAGCGGGGTGAGCCCAGAGGCAGGGCCTGTAAGGCAGGAGCCCATGGGAAGCCCTGTGATTGGAGCTATGGTGGCTCTCTGCCTCCCATAGACTCTGCCACTTCCCAATGGCCTAGAGCTCACCCAGCACTTTGGAGCTAAACCAGCAGAAATGAACTCGTGTGGTCCTTCCTAAGATAGTCCTTAGGCCCAGTGTACAGAAGGGGGAAACTGAGGCATGAGAAAGGTTGGGTGAGTGCCTGTTCGTGGATTGGTAGCTAGGAAGAGGGCTAGTACAGTAAAATGCCTATTAGACCAGCATTTTTCCAACTGTGAAATGCATCCCACTTATGGGTCCCAAATTCAATTTAGGCCTCAACCACCATTTTATTAAATAAAATGCAATAGAATAGACTAGAGAGTATCAAAGCAGGGCCGGCCCGGTGACATGGTGGTTAAGTTCACGTGCTCCGCCTCAGCGGCCTGGGGTTCACCAGTTGGGATCCTGGGTGCAGACCTATACAGGGCTCATCAAGCCATGCTGAGGCAGCATCCCACATAGAGGAATTACAAGGACTTGCAACTAGGCCATACAACTATGTACTAGGGTTTGCGGAAGAAAAAAAATAAAAGAAAGCATCAAAGCATATAAATAGTAAAAGTAAATATTGTTTTGTAAACTTTTATGTATTGGGGAGTGGGGTATAATATGTATAATAAAAAACGATGTACAAGTATTTCTTTCTGTAGTTCAGGGACAAAACAGTTTGGAAGCTGCTATGTTAAGACACTGCCCAGGATGTGAAATCCATGAGGGCAGGCACTGTATGTGTCTTGTTCCCTCTCTGTTCCCAGCACCCAACCCAGCACCTACCACAAAGGCGATGGAGAAAGAGGATGCGGAGGCAGCCAAGAATAGAGTAGAGGCTAAGAGCACAGGAGTAGATTCACTGAGACGACATCTCAGCATCGCCACTTACTAGCTGGCTACTGGGGCAAGTCATCTAAACTCTCCACACCTAGTTTCCTCAGCTACAACGTGGAAATAAGAACAGCCCCACCCTCACAGGGAGGTTATGCAGGACTGAATAAGACAGTGCTCATACAGCATGTAGCACGGTGCCTGCCATAAGGTAAGTATGCATCTTTTTTTTTTTTTTTTTTTTTGAGGAAGATTAGCCCTGAGCTAACATCCACTGCCAATCCTCCTCTTTTTGGAAGATTGGAGCTAACATCCATGCCCATCTTCCTCTACCTTTTTTTTACATGTGGGACACCTGCCACAGCATGGCTTGATAAGCGGTGCAGAGGTCCCCGCCCAGGATCCAAACCAGCAAACCCTGGGCCACCAAAGCAGAGCAGGTGAGAACTTATGCCGCTGGGCCAGCCCCGTAAGTACTCATTACATGTCAGCTATTATTATGAGATGCTCTATAAATAGTTCCTGAATAAATTAATGATATATAAACTCCACAAGCGTGGGCGAATCCCATGATGCCAGGCCACTGACCAGAGCCTACTCTGTCACTTTAAGCTTCCTCCCTCACCCTGGACAAAAGAGAAACCCAGCAGCCTTCCAAAAACCCTGGCATGTATCCTCTGGCCCTCTGGGGCTCTGTGTGTCTTTACATCTGAGTATTGAATGGGCGGCATGCTGCACCGGAAATCGGAGAACAGGTTCAATCCGAGGTCTGCCACTAACCAGCCATGTGACCTCAGATAAGTCATTTCACTCCTTTGAGCCTCAGCTTCCTCACCTGTTCAATAAGGGGGTTACACGACATGGTGTTTTCAGTCCCTTCCTGCTCTGACATTCAGCAAATTTAGCCAGCACTGTGTGGGCGTAAGTCCACAAAGGCTCCTTGCCAAGGTTGAGGGACTGGCTGGATAGCTGGAAAACCCCTCCCTGGACCTATTTCACAATATCTAGGCCCTCAGAACCTCAATGCTCCCATCCCCACCCATCCCCTCTTACAACCACTTCCAGAAGTCAGTTGAGTAAGCCATACCAATATCCCAGAAGAACCATTTACTGAGCATTGACTGCACATCCAGCACCATGATAAGCACTTTACATGGATTATTGCAATTCCGCTGACAGCAGTTCTGTAATGCTGGAACTATTACCACTTTACAAGTGACGAACCTGAGGCTTGGAGGCTTCACAGATGAGGGACTCAATCTTACAGTTAAGAAATCTGAGGCTTGGAGACATTAGGTAACTTTCCCAAAGTCACGGGGCTAGGAAGTGGCAGAAGTGAGATGATAACTAGATTGTCTGACTGTAACTATTCTCATAAGATGATAAGTTGTATGACATGCTGTATAGAGCAAGAAGCAAGCAGAGAAGCAGGAGTGTGGAAGCAATAGTCCCAAGAAGAGCTATACCCGAGAATGCCCCAGATAGGGAAGAGGGTGAAAGATGGGGCTGTGGGAGGTGTGGGAAGGATAATGTTCTACCTCCTCAGCCCCGTCAGGTGACAGGGAGCCATATTTCCAGAAGAGGGATTGGGTCACAAGGAGCCATCCATATGCAAAAATTCAGGACTCTGTAACCTAAAACCCCTCCCAACGCTCCAAATCTCTCTCCCTCTCCTGTGCAGCCCTCCTCTGATAGGCTGAAGGGATTCTCCACATGGATGGAGGACATGAACAACACCAACAGCTAAAGACTGAATGTCTGCATCCCCCCAGAATTCATATGTTAAACCCTAATGCCTAAGGTGATGGTATTGGGACATGGGGCCTGGGAAGGTGATTAGGTCATGAGGTGGAGCCTTCACAAATGGGATTAGTGCCCTTATAAAAGAGGCTCCAGAGAGTTCGCTGGCCCCTTCTGCCATGTGAGAACACAGTGAAAAGATGGCCATCTAGGACACTGAATTTGCTGGTACCTTGATCTTGGGTTTCCCAGCCTCCAGAACTGTATGAAATAAATGTTTCTTGTTAAAGCCACTCAGTCTATGGTATTTTTGTTACAGCAGCTTAAAGAGACTAAGACAAACGGCATGAAGCCCACCCTGGCCCAGGCAAAAAGTGGAAAAAGCTTCTGGAAGCTAGCAGCTTCTTTCTTTCTCTCTCAGCTTCATAGGTATGAAGTAAAGAAATGACATCAGCAATGGGAAACAATGCATAAGACTTAAACTTCCTGGCTCAAAGATTCCAACAGGGACATGACACATCCTCCAAGTCTCTAGAGATGAAATCTCCTCCCCACACCCAGCTTTGGCTGAGGACAGAATGGCTGAGGGAAGGACTCAGGAGCACTTCACGTTTTTGTTCCCAAACTCCTCTTGCTGCCCCTGCCCATCTCACGCAACCCTTCTCCCTCAGGAAGAAGTCTCTTTCTTGCTCAAAAAACTCCCCACCATATCTCTGATTCCAGCTGCCCACAAAGATCCAGGGAGAAAACTTCCCAAAAAAGGCAATGATTGGATAGACCAAGAGGCACTGAGGAGCTGATCCTTTCCAGGACTAAGACAGATGGTATAGGAGAGAGGGAAGGGGGAGACCAAGAACCTGATGAGAACAGCAAAGCCATTGTGAATCTTCAGGCTGCATCAGAGAATGTTCTGGAGGGGGAGTTCCTGACCCCCATTTCCTAACATGACAGTGCTTATTAGAAGAAGGTTTGAAGTGCCAAGCCTTGCTGACAGTCCTTATGGTTTGTTATGAATTTCGTCAGATATATAAACACTAAGAAACAAAAACTGTCTCCTCTCCTCCCTTTGTGGTCACTGACATCAGAGGTCAGGAACATAACAGGCCTGCTCCTCAGCCACGCTCTCCCTGAGAGCCTCTTGTCCTAGAAGGATACCAAGGCAGTGACCTCAACACACTCAGGCAACATTCCCTTTCTTAATAACCCAGGCCGAGGAGGTAGAAGGAATGTTTCTAGGTTACTCAGAGACAAAACTGGAAGGAGGGGGAGGAATATTAAAGCTCCAGTTCCTAGTGAAACCGGATGTTACACAAAAAAGGCAAAAATAACCAAGACCCAGGGGAAGATCACAGAAGTGGGAGGTTCCAGCCCACGTGCTGTATGAGCTGAATTCCCTCCCTCCCCCAGGAGAGTGACACATGCTATGAGTCCCACTCTCCATTAATCCCATTTTGGAAATTGGGAAAGTACAGCATGAATAACTGTCATCGTCCTACCTATCTCACAGGGTTGGTCAGGGGATAAAATAAGACTGTGTACGTGAAATGCTTTCAAAATATAAAAGGCTCAATATAAGTCAAACATACTCAAATCTTTTCGATATGATATAAAGAAATAAATGCAAATAGAAGGTGACTCTTTCCTACTATTACCATTACAACCACTACTATTATTGCATATTCTGTCCCTGGTACCTATTTTTTTCCCCCAAGGAGTTACCATATGCCTCCAATCCAAATAAATTAACATTGTGTTCTCGAGCAACATCCAGTGAGGAGAAGAAATCACTTGAACATAGAGAGAGAGAATGTGGAGGGGACAGAAAAGAGTGGAAAAGGAAAGCATTTTAGTTTATGATTATTGGTCTTCACACCTCATTGTTTACAGGGGGAAGAGCACTTTTAATATTATATTTCTTTTGTTTTTACAATAACAAGTTGGAGCAAAACTCTTAAGATGAACATTTATCCTCCAGATTAAAAAAAAGAAGAAAGAAAGAAAAAACAGCAGAAAAATGAGAACAAAATTATGTTCGTGACTAAAAAGGAATTAAATAGTGGCCTAAACTTTTCCCCCACAGATATAGAGAAGAAAATGAGAAGTAAGTCCTATAGGAGTATTCTGCTTGGCTAGACCCAAACCCATTCTTCTTTCATCCTTGGATGTGAGGCTGAGTGTGAGCTTGTCCACCTTCTGATCTGCACTCAGGGCTATATAAGAATTCCTAGTATTTCCCTCCACCTTAGGGTTGCCCAAATTTAGCAAATGTTTGAGACATACTTATACTAAAAATTACATGTTGTTTAATTCAAATTTAACTGGGTGTCCTATATTTTATCTGGCAACCTTAACTCCACTTTCACCCACCACGACCCTAACAATCAGCGCCTTTGATTGGCAGTATTTGCTAAACTTGCTACCATAACAACCCATTTAGATGCTACAGGTCCAGGGTCCATCCTGGGAAACTTTATATTTAACAAGCACTGCAGATGATTCTCACCACTAGACAAATTTGGAAGGTTGTAGACTCAAACATGATGCCACTGAGTCCAAGACCACAAGTTGAAACTCTGTGTGAGACCAGCCTCTTTGCTAGATTCACAGTGCAGAGACAGCACACAACCCCAACCCATGTCAGTATCCAATCCCCCAAGAACACACCCTATGTAGATGGGCCCAAAACTCTGCACTCATCCACATTGGCTATGTTTTCCTATTACCGGGCCAAGTGCTTGCTATACACACCCAGAGCTGCTGTCCTCTAGGACCAAGGGAAAGCTGAGCCCAACCAGTTGTTTTTCCAGGCACTGCCAATCATGCCTGCAACAGCCAAGGTAGGGGAGGCAGAAGCAGAGGGCTCTCTGGGGTTGATTATTCAACAAATAACATACAAAATGGCCCAGATGGTTCATTTTTGGTTTTTTAAGTCAACAGCCAAGGCACTTTCAGCAGTTCAACTCGGCCTGTGCAGGGGAAGCTCTCAGGAAAAAATAGCAGTCATGTTCAGGTTACAGCCTGGGATTCCCACCACCCATTCTTCCCTGGTTGACACATTTGGCCCCACACTAGACTCCTCTGCTATCCCTCCTCTCCTCTTCCTCCCCTTCTCCCTCCTCTTCTCTCCTCCCCTCCTTCTATCTTCCTCTCCTCCTCCCCTCCTTGCTCAGAGATACGCTGCAGTCATTCACTAAACCGTTGGCCTCCTCTACTTTCCTGTTTATATTCCATTCTCCTAGAGACTATCTTAGGAGAACTTCTACCTCCCCTCATAAGTTTTCTTTGGTCCTAGAGGCACCCATTTCCTCCCTGACTCCACCTCCCATTCCTAGGCTGGTCCTACCTTATGCTTTGATGCTACCCTGCACCTTCTCCCCCTGCCCTCCTCTGGTCTGCCCCGGGGAATAAAATTCACCATGGTCATCAATAAATATTCTACACTTGCAGCTCCAAAATCTGGTCATGTGACCTAGGGGATTTTTCTGGTCAGGCCTCAGCATACCTCAGTTATATGGCTTGTCCCTACACAGATCAAGAGAGGTAACAGAATATGTTTTCTTTTTCCGCAGACTCCTCTGGGCTATAGTTGCCTCCATTTTCTCTTGTTTTGGGTTAAAAAGGAGGAAGGGAGTGCATTCTTTGAGTGACACTAGGGCTTCTCCCCTGGCTACTCCTCTGCTCTACTAGCTTCAGGCCAACCAATCCAATGAGACACCCTACCCATCAGCTCTCCCTTCTAAGATTCAGTTGCAGAATTCCAACTTCCTTGTAAAGGAAGCTTAATGATATCATGATGGTGACCAAGGGAAGGAGGATATAGCAATGAGAAGGAAAGAGGCCACACCACACTTGAGCAGCCAGCTCAGCCCAGAGGGGTGGAGAACCTGCGGGGGTGGAGGGGATGGACTCACTCATCCCCGTCCCCACCCCACCCCCCACTCCCAGCCGCAGGGAACGTTTCATTTGCTAAATGAAGTCAATGTGGCCCAGATGTTGAGCAGCTGCCTGTAGAAGCAGTTCCCCGTGCTGAACTGCACAGAGGCCAACGCAGTGTGTTGGGTCGGCCTCTGCCGTTCTGGCAGTCCTCCTGTCAAGGGATAAACACAGCCTTCCAGCTCCCACTGCCCATCCCCACCAGCCTGCCAGGGAGGTTGCCTTTTTAGGAAACTCAGCAGATTGGGAAGAGAAGAATACAGAGAGAATGAGAGGCTGGGTTAGAGCAGTCATAAAACTGCAGAGGGCAGGGACATGCTGTCATGACAGAGAGGGCGCCTCAGGTGGCTGAGACACAGCCAGGCCAGGAGTTCAGGTAACCACCTGAGGGGGGCAGGCCAATGACTCATCCTCAGACTCTATAATCACTGGAATCCCTCCAGCCACACACACCCCCCCAGCTCTTGCCGGCTCCAAATTCCCGTCTGGGCCACAAACATAGCCGTTCCCTCAGACACACTCATTCCCTAGGGCCCCAGACACAACAAACCCTCTGCCTAAACACGGCTAACCCTTTCCCGTCACCCTCCTATCCTCACCAGATTGGCCCAGCTCCTTTCCTCATTGACACCTGGGAGAGGGAAGGAAGGATGGAAAGAAGAGAAAGAGAGAAGAAAAGGTAGGGCTGTGGGGGCCCAAACATCAGAGAGGAAAAGGGAAGAGAAAAGACTCTCTGACTAAACATCCCCCACACAAGTACAAGATTCCTCTTTTATCTGC
Source organism: Equus quagga (assembly GCF_021613505.1). Taxonomy (NCBI): domain Eukaryota; kingdom Metazoa; phylum Chordata; class Mammalia; order Perissodactyla; family Equidae; genus Equus; species Equus quagga. Next base: position 99,349,191 of record NC_060277.1, on the reverse strand, counting down.
CTTTTAAAAACTCTGGGACGTTTGTAAGCCAGCATCCCCTGAGTACCTATAATCCTCTCCTGTCTGTCTTTTTGAGACCTGATGCCCTGCTTGCCTGGGATATTCCACACCAACAAAAAGCAAGCAAAGCGTGGTAAAGGGCAGCAATGGCTACACTGAGGCCAGAGGCCCAACCAAACTGGCTAGGGCTGGGGGCCATGTAGTAGACTCTGGACAGCATCCCCTGCAATACCCCCTGACCACTCACTTGGCCAGCCACCCGCGGGAAGGCTTCACCCTAGTTTTGCTCAGAAGGGACAAGGGGCTTGTATATTTAGGAAGGAGGAAATATTCCCATGGGCTCACTTCCGCACAAAAGCAGCAAAGTGTGGGAAGAAGTCAAGTCAAACGTCTGCTCCTTACCTCATCCGAGCACCAGGCACACATGGGACTCGCAGCCAGGCACTGCCGGCAGGAGCTCACACCTCGTGTGGTGCAGATGTTGGGCCCTGCAACAGAGAGACAAAGGCATTAGCATCTAATTTGGCTTGACGAAACGCCATTCAAATGTGAACAGTCTTTATACTGTCAAAAGACAGAGAAAAGTCTGGGAGGAGGAGGAGAGACAAGCAGAGGGACAAAAATAGTCCGGAGGAGCCCAGCCAGGAGGCAAACCACAGGCATTGCCTTGACAGAAGCTCCCATCCTCCCTGCTTCCCCTAGCTCAGCATTCCTGGCCTCAGCCAGGTAAACCTCCTCTCCCACAGCGCCCCCAGGAAGGCCTTTTCCAATCCAAGGAGCAGAATGAGGAAGACCCATTTCTCCCCATGACCCAGTTATCCTGACAGTTCCTTTATCCAATTTTCTAAAGTTGCCCCTTTGCCCCCAGCTGGTAAGACCGCAAATCTATTTTTGGAGAAATCATGCTGATCATTGGGGTGTTTTCCCAGTATCCCTGAAACTTCTTATCGAGCTGAATGTCTCAGTCTATTTTATGATAGTGTGACCGAGCTCTTTTCCAGTATCTGGACAAAAACATACCTAGAAAATGCAGATGTACACAAACACACACACACACACACAGAGTATCGTTAAGAAAAATTATTCAAAATTTGGAAATAGGCAAAGGGAATACTGGGTGTACTTCCAACGTAATGCGGAGTGTTGACTAGTAGATCCACCATGCTGAGAGATTATCTGATTTTCTAGGAGTGTGTACCTTTGTTTGACCTCTATTGATTAGGATATTTTACAACTCTGTAAGAGTAGAGGGTAACTTGTAGAAAACCAGTAACAACGGAAATGATTCTTGACGAGAATAATGTATATGATTCTTATCCAACAGCAACGCAAATGATTTCTGTCTGGTAGAAATGGGAACTCACAAAGGTTAGAGTTCATTGCCTTGTAGAACATTAACCAATTTTGACTCTAGGAGATAACTGATTACAGCATTCCCATGACTGACCAACTAGAAATCTCCCTTCCTTGAACTCTCCTTTGAACTAATCTTAATATCTTATCAGTTTCCTCCTTAAGTAAGTTGAATAAAATCTTTGACATGTGTTCTTTTCATAGTTGTATGGGAATCATACTTTTAACTCTTTGAAAATGACACTTGTTAAGTATCCTGTTAAGTATCCATCTCAGGGTCTCAGTAGGGGCAGAGGGATCTAACAAAAAGGGTACACATACATTCAGTAGACAGTGGTTCTCACTGAGTCACCCACTAATAATGTGGCCTCGGTGAGTCATTTAACTCCTCTCAGCCTCCGTTTCTTCAACTCCAATATTCCCAACATTTAAAATTATTTACATATCTACCTTAACAACACTGTCGCCCAATAAATGTTAAGCCTCTTGAGGCCTGCCCAGCCCAGCCCCAGTGCTTGCTTGAAGGAGATGCTCAGTAAATACATATTGGAGCAAACTGAAAGGTACTGGACTAGATCAGTTTTGTTTTGTTTCTTAAGTAACTGACCTCATTTCTCCAAATTGGGCATAGAATTTCAATATAAAACATGCAAATTTGTTGAAACAGTTCCTCAGACAAGGTAAACTTCCACTGTTTTCCTAAAAATACTAGATTATATATGGAATCCTTGAAGCCCCTCCTGGAAGCCCAGGTTTCCTCAGAGCCTTGAGTCTAACTTCAAAGGCCTTTCCCAACTCTAAAATGCTGCAAGTGGGATCCACTATAAGCCCCTGAGTAACCTCTGGGACTTTAGCCTCTGACTTGACTATAACCTCAGCGTTCAAGTGCAAGTGTAAGGACTGAGAGGTGGGAATTCTGGCAGTGGTTCCAGGCATGGCCCTAAAGCATCAAGGCCAACTCCGAGTTGGGGCAGCCGTCAGCCATGCACTGTCTGTAATGGAAGAAAGGTAGCCAGTCTTCCCAGAGCTGCCAGATTCAGAATGCCTCACCGTTCAGAACCAACAACGCAACCAGGAGGCCTCTCCCTACAACGGCTGCCTGGCCATATCTTAGCTCACAATTGCTCTTTTCCCAGCCACAAGTGAACACAGCCTCCCTTTAGTGCCTTATTGGAAAAGTTCTGAGAGGAGCCTGGCCAGAAGTATTGTAGGTATCTGTCTCTCTTTTGAGGTTTCCATGGGAATCAACGTCCAGGGGGTAAGTCTGGACATAAATGCCATTGATTTTCATTAGGGAGAGATGCACAAGGAGGCCTTGTGAAGAGTTAGGACCGTGGAAGGTGTGGGCACTGTAAAATTATTTCTTTAAACTCTTCCCAGTCTATCCATTTATCCATCCATCCATTCTTAAATTAGCATTTCCCTACGAGTCCTTGACTTGTAGCTACAACAGAAAGCCATGCCAGATGTGAAATAAATAACAGCAGGCCCCCTCCCAGTGAATGGGCAGTCCCTGACCCCAGATGAGAAGAATGGAGGGATTTGTTCTTTAGAAAGCCATGCCCAGGGAGTCGGTCACCCAGTTCCCCTTACCTCCTCTTTGTAATGAATCACAGGTTGATATGATGAGAACGAATGATCTCCCTTGATACCCCCCACCAAGACCTGCCACCGAGGGCAGGTTCCCTGGGATGTAGTAGCTGAGAGTGACTGACTCATCAGAAGTCTGCGCCTGGGCCAGGCTGATTCAATGAGCTGCTGCTCTGAGGCCACCCCTCCCTCCTGAACATGTGGAAGGAGTTTGGGCCTCTGTTTCCAGTCATTCATAAGGCCTATGTTCCTGCTCAGCCTCAGGGGCCCAGACAAAGCCCTGCTGGAGAAGCAAGAGTCTTCCACTTCCTCTTCCAGAACTTTGTCATTGAGAGGAATTGACAACCCCTACCACCGCTTCCCTCTGATAGTTCAGCAGGGAAAGAAGGGGGACTGGCCCTGGTCCTCACAGGGGGATCATAAGGATTATAGGAACCAATCCTGTCAAACTCTGAGCACAACAGCTGGCACACAGAAGGTTCTCAGTCAAGGCCGCTGCTGCTACACTGGCTGTTGTTTCCATTGTTGCTGTTTTTATCCTGAGTCCCAAGCTGTTTGAGGCAGGTGAATGTTTTACTTTCTCTTTCTTTTTTCCCTGAAGACACCATTCTACAGGACACTATACACACAGCTGAGTATGCACTGAACAGCGGGGTGAAGGGGGTATGGAGCCAGAAAGCATCAGACTAGCGTAAAATGATGATTGTCAGATCTAACTTCTAAATGGAGTTAGGAATATCAGTGTTCAAAAATCCGGTCTAAGAGAGATGGCCAAGAAGAAAAGACCAATTAGAAAAGATAGACAAGCTCTGCCAAGAAGTTTGCCTGGAAAGTAGAAGCAGAGGCTGTGGTTTGGCACATCAGCCCAATTCACAGAACCAGAAGAGAGACAAAGGATGGGAAAAATGGAGAGAAAAGGGGACATGGGAGTTGCAACCAGTGGAAGTCATAATGCGTCAATGAGAGCTATTTTGAGAACATGTTGTTCAATTAGACAGGATGTCAGAATGCAGAATGGGCCACCCTAGCGAGGCAGGGAACTTCAGCAGAGGGCTAGGTCAGAAGGAGAGGTGTTTAGAGGGAAGGGAGGATGATCCATACTGCAAACACTACAGACATCTCTCTTACTCTGTCAGAGAGGAGTTCTGGCCTGGATCCCCAGCCCTGCCACTGACCTTTGACTGGTCACTGCCTAATTAGGTCTATGGGGATACTGGGTGACTCAGGCAGGGCCTAATCTTCCATTGCAGTCACCTGGCTGGGTGAGTCATCCAAGAACAAAACATCTCATGCCAACTGCCCTATGGATACACAAGTGATTTCTCTAGAGCAAGTTGCTAAGAAAGTGTATTTTCTTTCTGTTCCTTTGTTATATGTAGCGGCAGCTCAGTAATCCAAGAAAAGGGAAAGAGACAGGAAGGCGAATTCAAGGTTACACATACCTCTGTGCTCTGAGCAAAAAGCTCCACGAAGCATCACCCAAAGCAATAGGAAGTCCAAACTACCATATTTCATCAAATCTAAGACTCTGGATGTAGGATGAATCTTGATTTCAGAGATTTTAAAATGTAAAAAAAAGGGGCTGGCCCAGTGGCGCAGCGGTTAAGTGCGCACGTAGCGGATGTTAGCTCAGGGCTAATCTTCCTCAAAAAAAATAATAAAATAAAAATAAAAATAGGGGCCAGCCCTGTGGCCGAGTGGTTAAGTTCCCGCGCTCCACTACGGCAGCCCAGGGTTTCTCTGGTTCGGATCCTTGGCGTGGACATGGCACTGCTCATCAGGCCACGTTAAGGCGGTGTCCCATGTACTACAACTAGAAGGACCCACAACTAAAATATGCAACTATATACTGGGGGGATTTGGGGAGGAAAAGCAGAAAGAAAAAAAAAGATTGGCAACAGTTGTTAGCTTAGGTGCCAATCTTTAAAAAAAAAGAAAGAAAGAAAAATAAAAAATAAAACGTAAAAAAAAATGCATCAGAGCCCATTAAATATGATATTTAACATTGGAAGGCATTTTTGTATAATTTGCCAACATTAAAATATGTTATGGGTTGAACTGTGTCCCCGAAAAAAAGATATGTTGAAGTCCTAATCTCCAGTACCTGTGATTGTGACCTTCTTTGGAAATAGAGCCTTTGCAGATACAATCAAGATGAGGTCCTTAGGGTAGGCTCTATCCAATATGACTGATGTCTTTATAAGAGGAAAATACCACGTGAAGACAGAGACACACAGGGGAATGCCATGTGACAACAGAGGTAGAGATCAGAGTGATGCAACTGGAAGGCAAGGAATGCCAGGGACTGCCAGCCACCACCACAAGATAGGAAGAGGCAAGGAAGGATTCTACTCAGAGCCTCAGAGGAAGCATGGCCCTGCTGATACCTTGATTTCAGATTTCTAGCCTCCAGAGAGAATAAATTTCTATTGTTCTAAACCACCGAGGTAGAGCAGCCCTAAGAAGCTAATACAGAATCGATTTGCATTTCCATAACATATATGACATGATTTTAAGGAACATTGCCCTGAAATACTTTGCAATGGTTAATTCACCTATGGATAACGGGGAAGTGGTTACTTTAGCTTTATACCTTCCTACTAACATATATCAATGGTGTTGACATTCATTCACTTACTCAACAAATATTCACTGAGCACCTACCTGTGCCCAGCACTGTCCTAGGCACTGGAGACACATTGATGAACTAAACAAACCCCCTACTCTTGTGGAGCTTAAAATTTAGTTAGAAGATGGAAAACAAAAAATACACCCCAAAAAAAGCACAATTTCAAACAGTGGCAAATGCTTTAAGAAAATAATGCAGGATAAAGGAATAGCATCAATGAGGGGAGGGGGTCTCCTTTAGAGAAGGTGGCCAGGAAAGGCCTCTCTCAGTTGACATTTCAAAATGATATGAAGGCGTAAGTCATGGGAAGATCTAGGGGATGAACATTCCAGAAAGAATCCATGACAAGAGCTAGATAGACCTCAGCCTGATAAAGAAATAGCAGGAAGAGAGAGAAGGAGGAGAGAGGTGGAGAGGCGGCTGGAGAAGCAGTCAGGGACCAGAACACTAGGAAGCTGTAGCCATGGTAGAGAGTGTGGCTTTCAGTCTCCCTTTGATGGGAAGCCACTGGAAGAATCTAAGCTGAGGCGAGCAGAAAAAGATCATCCTGGCCACTGAGAGAAAGGCAGACAGTAGGGGAGCAAGACAAGAAAGAGACCAATTAGGAAGCTATTACAATAATCCAGGCAACAGATGGCAAGGGTATGGATTTGGAAGGTAGTGGTGTTGATAGTGTGGTCAGACCCTAGATATATTTCAAGGACTTGCTGATGGATGGCATGTGGGGCATGACAGAAAGACAGGAAGGATTTTGCCCCAAGCAAGTTGGATCCCCTTGGACAAAGCTCAAATATTTTAACCACTGGCCATACCCTTTCACTGACCTTTCAGGCAGTAGGCCCTGCCCTCGTAAGTGAAGCCAGATCACGTCTGGTTATCATCTCCAACTGGGTTAATTAGGTAGATATCCATATGCAGAACACCGCATAAAGCCCATCCTTGGACAGAGTCCTGTCTTCTGTATGGTTGAGTTCTAAAATTAACACCCAGCCCCTGGGAAACACCAAAAGGGCAGGGGTAGTAAAACAAGAACACTCTTACTGTGTCACAGTGGACGTGATGGGGAAAGCGCACAGAGTGGCAGGCAGGAGACCTCAGGTCCAAAGCCACCTTTGCCATTCTGCTGGCTGTGTGACCTCAGGCAAGTCCCTTCATCTCTCTGGTGCTCTCTCTAAGGTCCAGTGGCTCTTTGATTCTGTCACGTCCTTATTCAAGAACTTAGAATTGCTCCCTAGTATTTAATTGGTCTAAACCAGCCACATCAGCCAAGCACTGGAGACCCTAACCAGCTGCTTCCTCTCCCCCATGCTCCCAAATTCGGACGTAATACTTACCTCACGAGTTGTTAGGATTAAATGAGAAAACGTATGTGAAAGAACCATCATCTATAGTGGAAGCTCAGTAAATGTTGGTTTCCTTCCTCCTTATTGTCACTCTAATCACTTCCTGCACTAGGAATGCCCATCCCCCATCCCCTCCACCTAAGGGTCAGACTACGAGGGCCCTTTGTCTCCAAAAGGATATAGTGAAGAAATCAGTGGCCAAGAGACAGGAGCCCCCAGGACTAGCCCCACCAATGCCACTAAACTAGTTGTGGATCTTGGGCAAGTCACTTCACCTCTCAGGGCCTCCCTTTTTGTTTCTCTGTAGAACAGTGTTTGACGAGATGATCTTCAAGGTGCTGCCAGCCCTGGAAGTATATATTCCAGCCAGAAAGCAGCAACAGGGTACCTAATACTCTAGGAGGCCTAGCATCCCAGGGCCCAAGACCCCTCAAACAACGCACTAGTGTCCCTTTCCTCCTAATGGCCTAACTGATATTTGATTCAAATGATGCTATCAAGTTCTGGAAAATCTTATCAGCACAGGCCCCACCTCCCATCTGACTCAGTCAGCACAGAGAAGAAGCGAGCCTGTACCAAGCCCTGCTTGAGGCCCAGCCCGGCAGTGCCCTGCTGGTGACCCCTCGGCATCCAGTGTCCAGTTCTGCTACTTTTCCTCCTCCAGCTCATGCTAGTGGGCATGCACAGCAGGCAGTGGTGCTGTCACCAGCCCTCGCTGCCAGCTTGTCTTGGTAGGAAGGCAAATTGGTCCCATCACTTTAGAGGACAATTTGGCAAAATCCGCTAAAATTTAAATTTAAAATATTCATGTCCTTTGACCCAGCAGCTTTAGTTCAAGAAATTTCACCTGCAGAAACACTTCAACAAAGGTGATAGTAATGAACCAGGACGTCCCTGCAGCTTTATTTGTAGTAGCAAATAATTGGGAATGAGCTCAATGCCGGCCAACAAGGAACTGGTTAAGTAAGTTCTGGTATATCCATAGAACAGTACCTTCTGGCTAGAATTATAGCTTTCGGGATAAATAATAGACATAAACTGACATAAAAAGATGCCTAGCATATATTATTAAGTGACAATGATCCTATTGTATATGATCCTATTTGAGAAATATTAATAATGATAAATAACTGTATATGGTGACATACACATAAGAAAAAGTCTCTGCAGTAACTGTCAATAGCAGTTATCTTTAAGGACAAAACTATAAGGAACTTGTACTGTCTACATTATCCTATTTCTGTACTGCTTGTCCTTTTTTTTTTACAAGCTGAATTACCTTTATAAGCTAAAAGAAAATTAAAGCTAATTTTAAAGGTCCTCTGTTCTGCCTCCCTTACTCCATTTGCATTCATTTAAATGTGGGTTCCCCAGAGGATAGTGCGCTTTCTACAAACTAGAGCGCCTTCAGCATCAAAACCTCATAGCCTCTTGGAATGCCAAAGTTCAGTGGAAATTCAAGAATAAACTTTGTCTGGCCCACTACCACAGCCTTCAGGAACCACCCAGGAGAGAGCGTGGTCTGTTCTCAACTTGCAGAAATCCCAGAACAGAGACACCACGCTCCCCCTGTCTCTGGGGCGTTGGTCAAATCTGCAGGCAGAGCCAGCAAAGATTTAATCTGGAGGAGTATCATGCGTGGTGGCTACAGTAGGGGTTTGGAACCATCAGTAGATCTCAGAGACCTAGGTTTTCTCTATCCAAGAATCCCATTAGCAAAGAGATTCAGGGTTGACTACAGGGACTTTTAAAGTGGCTACTGAATGTGCCTTTTGCCAAACTTCTGGAGCTCTCTTCTAGTGTGAAGTTTTTCAAGCTTGTTTTTAACTTCAGGACACCACCCCCACCCCGCCCCACTTTTTCCCCCAAAGAACTCCTTACAAGGAATTCCATATTATTAATCAATCAAAGGAAGAACTTTTCCAGCGGACAGTGGAGAGGGGCAGGAGAAAACCCAAGTGTCTCCCATCATCTCCTTCACCCACTTTGCAGCCCCTGAGACTGAGGCCCAGAGGTAAGATAACTTTTTCAAAATCACCCAGCAAATTGATGAAAAAGCCTGCAGAGCCGTGAATCGAACATAGGTTTCTCAATTCCAGACCCACAGTTCTTTTCACACTGAGTTGGTTTTTTTCTATATGAAAGGAACTGGCTTTTTTAAGTTTAAAAAATATAAAACAAGTTTAAGTAGAGGAATACACACACAATACATGCAAGAGGAAAAAATCTGAATAGAATACGCCATCTGATTAATAGTGGACATTATGGGGGAACAGAATTAGAGGAAAACCAGCCATTTAACTCTCCAAAGTTTTTCTTATGATGACCATATATCACCTCGTTCTATCCTTGAACATCTTCACCAACTGAACTAAGAAACACTAGGTGGAGGGTAAGTAGTCTTTTTGTGGGAACATGACAGAAAAACTTATAGCGGGTTGTTTTTTTCAGAGATGCTACCAAAAAATGTAAAAGGTAAAATAGCCCCAGGTTCATTTAACAGCTTCTGGCTCCAGGGATTGTGACATATCATATTTTGCCACAAAATATCCATTGCTTTTAGGACTAAGAATAGTAAAAGTGCTGGTTGCAGTGAAATCCTCTCCCATATCCTAAAGATATTACACCTTAGCATTTGGGAAATCTAACGGCTTCTACATGGCCCAAAAGCCTCTTTAATAAATGGTGCTGGGAAAACTGGACAGCCACATGCAAAAGAATGAAAGTAGACCATTATCTTTCCCCATGCACAAAAATAGACTCAAAATGGACCAAAGACTTGAAGGTAAGACCTGAATCCATAAAACGACTGGAAGAGACTATAGGCAGTACACTCTTTGATATCAGACTTAAAAGGATCTTTTCGAATACCACGTTTACTCAGACAAGAGAAACAAAAGAAAAAATAAACTAGTGGGACTTCATCAGACTAAAGAGCTTCTGGAAGGCAAAGGAAACCAAGATCAAAATGAAAAAACAACCCACTAACTGGGAGAAAATATTTGCAAATTATATATCCGATAAGGGGTTAATCTCCATAACATATAAAGAGCTCACACAAATGAACTATAAAAAAAACAAACAAGTCAATCAAAAAGTGGGCAGAAGATATAATACATGCCCAGAAACTGATGATTGGATAAAGAAGATGTGGTATATATACACAATGGAATACTACTCAGCCATAAAAAAAGACAAAATTGGCCCATTCACAACAACGTGGATGGACCTCGAGGGTATTATGTTAAGCGAAATAAGCCAGTCAGAGAAAGATGAACTCTATATGACTCCACTCATAGGTGGAAATTAGTATACTGATAAGGAGATCTGATCGGTGGTTACCAGGGAAAAGGGGGGGTGGGGGGAGGGCACAGAGGGGGAAGTGGTGTACCCACAACATGACTAACAAAAATGTACAACTGAAATCTCACAAGGTTGTAATCTATCATAACATTAATAAAAAAAAAAAAGTGGGCAGAAGATATGAACAGACATTTTTCCAAAGACATACAGATGGCCAACAGGCACATGAAAAGATGCTCAACATCACTAATCATCACGAAAATGCAAATCAAAACTACACTTAGATACCATCTTACACCTATTAGAATGGCTATAGTTACCAAGACAGAAAACAACAAATGTTGGAGAGGTCGCAGAGAAAAGGGAACCCTCATCCACTGCTGGTGGGAATGCAAACCGGTGCAGCCACTATGGAAAACAGTACAGACATGTCTCAAAAAATTAAAAATAGAATTACCATATGACCCAGGTATCTCACTACTGGGTATTTACCCAAAGAACTGGAAATCAACAATTCAAAGAGACTTATGCACCCCTATGTTCATTGCAGCATTATTCACAATAGCCAAGACGTGGAAGCAACCCAAGTGCCCTTTGATGGATGATTGGATAAAGAAGATGTGGTATATATATACAATGGAATACTACTCAGCCATAAAAAAGACAAAATCGTCCCATTCACAACCACATGGATTAACCTTGAGGGCATCATGTTAAGCGAAATAAGCCAGACAGAGAAAGACAAACACCATATGATTTCACTTGTATGTGGAATATAAACAAACTTATGGACAAAGAGAATAAATTAGTGGTTACCGGGGGAAGGGAGGCGGAGGGTGGGCACAAAGGGTGAAAGGGCACACTTATAGGATGTATGACAAACAATAATGTACAACTGAAATCTCACTATATTATAAGCTATTATGATCACAATAAAAAAAAAGTGTGTTCCTAGAGATAGTGCGTACATGGAGAGGAAGGCAGATTTTATAAATTTTTTGCTGGTGAGTTTCAAATTTAAATAAATACCATCAGTTTACACAGGGAGAACAGGCAGTGTCATTTCCCTGCTCCCACCTGCATTTCCACTCGTGACCTGAACTCCATCAAGCCGGTGATCTTCCGGCTCAGGAAGGGCCAGGGTTCAGGAGAAGGCAAAAGAGAATGGAGTGAAGTGGAGGCCAGCTCTGTGGGCAGCAGAGGGGCTGGGTCAAGCCAAGTGGTTTATCCCTGAAGCTGCTCAGTCACTACCCCAGTTAATTATCTGTCTGCTGATTCATGAGTTGTGGTTCTTGTGGGCATGGTTCCTGGCTATTCCTGCCAACAGGGGCAGAAGGATTCTTAGGGCTGAGAGAGGATGATAACCAGAGATCCCGAGTAGGGTGGGGAGTTGCGGAGGAGGAATTTCTATCAGGAAACTCCAGAGTCATATCCAGACTCCCTCTCCTCACTGTTGCCTCTTTGTCCCATCTTATGCTGCCACCAGGAGACCTCTTGCCATTCACACTCACAATTTTGAGTGGTTTAGAGAAGAATGCTGCCTTCCTGTGTGTCTCTTGCCAGAAGAGGGGAAAAAAGGCAGACAATTCAGAGCGTCCCCTGAGTTTCTAGCACTCTCAGATCAGAGGTCTAAATGGCACAATAGTGCAGAGATCCAAATACCCAAAGAACCCACGGTCTCAGGACCGACCTGGTGGCACAGGAGATAAGGTAACAGGTTCTACTTTGGCAGCTAGGGGTATATGGGTTCGGATCCCGGTGCAGACCTACACACCACTTGTCAAGCCATCCTGCGGCAGGCATCCCAGATATAAAGTAGAGGAAGATGGGCACAGATGTTAGCTCAGGGCCAGTCTTCCTCAGCAAAACGTGGAGGACTGGCAGTAGTTAGCTCAGGGCTAATCTTACTCAAAAAAATTTTAATTAATTAATTAATTAAAAAAACAAAAACAAAAAAAAGAACCCACGATCTCAGCTGTATTCTAATATCGTCCAGAATACCCAGATGGAACATTTGAGGATCTTCTGTGAATGAACAGATATCCAAATGTTGGGTTTCTTAAAGTGAGCATTTCACCTCCAGATGTCTTTTCATAGCATTTCACAGATATTTATTTTGGCTGCCTACGTGCCAGAACAGGGCCTAGAGCATTGAACAAAATAGGCATGTCCTTCTCCTCATGGAAGCTGAAATCTTGTGAATATCTTTTGCTTTCCTCTTTTCCCAGAGACAAGACTTAAGGTTTTCTCATGTATAAGCAAATGGATGAGCCTCTCTCCTCTTTGGCCTCTTCTGTAGGTCCTTGCTGGGTGAGAGAGGCTGAGATATGCCAAGCCACCAATGGGAAATGGGTTGAAATAAGGAGGTGCCTCCTGTCACATAGGTGTGGGAAAAGGGCCGCCATCGGCCCCATTCTGGGAGCCTGGATTGCACTCATGCAGGAAGCAGTAACACCTCTTGCCTTCAATCCATGGTAGATACCATGGATAGCAAGAATAATGACAATAGTAGTTGCTATTTAATCAATACTATTTTGTGCTTTTATCTCATTTAATTGGCATAATCATAGAAGTACTGTTTTCTCCACTTTACAAATAAGGAAACTGAGGACTCAAGAGATTAAGTAACTTACCCAAGGTCACACAGCAAACAAGAGGCAAAATCAAGAATTAAGCCCACGTTTGACTGGCCTCAAACCATAGCTGTCCCTTTCCCTAGCCAACAAGCCTTCCTCCCATGTCTTTCCATGCCCTGAGGGGTTCCTGCAGAGGAACCTTTGGTTGGAGAGTTTCCAGGGTATAAACTCAGGAGGAGAAATCAGCACCTCAGCTCAGACCTCATCAGCTTAGATGGGGATAGCAAACAAAACTTGTTATCCATTAGGTCTCAGGTTACAATAAAGACCTATATGCGGGGAAGCCAAAAACCCAATACTTCTTGGATGAAGCTAAAAAGATCATCTTTGTACACAAATTCCAAAACTCAATTCTACCCTCAAACAACCCCTCTTCTCCCCATACAAGACTCTCCTACTCTGGGACAGCCTCCCTGTGCCACACCCGCCCAGCTCTTTCTGTGTCCCTTCAACATTGCGTGTCTCAACACAACTCTCCTACTCTCATCCTGCCACCTGTTTCCCCAGGGATCTGATGAGACCTGCAACCCAGCCACCAACATTGGGGGTGGGGGGGATTTAAATATAGTCAAAACTGCTTTTATTGGGGGCTTACTACTCTGGAGCCCTGACTCTAGAGCCCATGTTCTTAAATACTACTCTACCCTGCCTCTCAGAGGGAGCCTGGGGCTAGCTCAGCACAACCCATCACCACTGCTGGAATCGCCCAAACACAATGAATCTGTGACTAGATCTCCTAGAGAATTTTTAATGCAAACTTAAGGTATGTCAATGCAATGAAATCCTATATGGATCATTGCAATTTATAAACCAGATCAACAAAAGATATACCAGGAATGAAGGGTGGAGGGAGAGACACCCAAATAAAATACACTCTTCATCTTCAATAATATTGAACCAAGTACTATGCTAGGCTCTATCTTATGTTACCTTACTTACTTCTAAAACTGAAAGAAAATACGATTAGACTCACAAATCATCCAGAAATTCACAAAGCTGTGGATGTGAAAAGAAAAGAAAGCAAAAAAAATGTTTTACATTCATAGAAGCAGGCATCTCCTAGGAGATACTGAGTAGCCCTTCTGTATTTCCCCACTGCCCCCATCAACAGCAGGGAGCATGTGAACCAAGACTCTAACATCTCCCAGGGGGCAGAAAGCTGGAGACTCACACTTCCGTGCCATGGTCATCAGGCCGCTCACTGCAGCTAAAGACATCAGTTGACCTAACGGAGCCTCTATCACATGGGAAGCTTCAGCAACAACTTAAAGAGCTCGCTATATATTATCTGTAACTCCTCCATCAAGATCACGTTCATAGATTGTAGTAATGGTTTCACGGGTGTATACTTATTTCATCAAGTTGTATACATTAAATATACACAGCTTTTCGTATGTCACTCATCCCTCAATAAAGCGGTGTTTTAAAAAAGGTTTTGTTGCCCTGTCCTGTATCATCTCTCTCTTTCTATGTACACACACGAAGTCTTGAAGGCAGTCATCAAAGTATTTCTGAATAGCTACCTTTGAAATGGACTTATCAATAAATCTCACTTTTTAAAAATACATTCTGCAGGATCTAAATTGTCTTACAATATCATGCTCCCTTGTGCATCCTCCGCAGAGGAATGGCCCCAGCGGACCAGGAGCCAGAGTTCTCCCTGGGAAGGTCACCAGGGCTCCAGAAGGACCAGGGGCAGCATCCCTGGGCTGTGCTCTGCTCTGCCCCTCCGCCCTCTCTCCAGCACCAAACAGGCCGAATGCCAGCTCTCTTGGCAGCTGATGGTGTGTGCAGTAGTAGGAGAGACAAAGCCAGGGATCCAAGCCAGCACCAGGGACCCTTGGCGTGGCTCCTCGCATACACTGGAGATTTTTTGGATGCAGGGTCTGTCCCTGAAGCAGAGGCACCGCTGTCACCTGGGAACACTGTAAGAGACAGAGCCCTCATCTTTCTCCGAATCGCTCCCGTGGGAAGCCACTAAGTAGAGAAAAAAAAAAAAAACAACAAACTTGAGAGAAAAGAGAGAGAGGGATGTCGAGTAACCGGCACACCCGCGCCCGCCCACACACTGCATCCGAGAAGCTACAACCACATCCCTCTGCCTTCACGCGGGAACAGACTCGGGACGCCCCAGCTCGCCTTGGCCACCCCGGCCACTCTTTCTTCGCACGGCCGGGACCACCTGCGATGAGCGCAGTCGAGGCCGAACACGGGCTCAGAGATGCGCACGCCGAGGGCGCCCGGGGCAGGCGCCCAACCCGGCTAATGGCCTCCGCGTCCCAGGTAGCCTCTCACCCCTGCCACTGCGGGGCCGGGAAGGTCCCCAGCTCCGGGCTCGGACGACCCCAGCCTGGCCCGCGCAGGAGCCGCCCGCCAGGGTTTCCTCGCTCCAAGTCTGCAAACTTGGCTGCGGCAGGACGCGCGGCGCGGATCACCCGGGAACTGCGTCCCCGGGGCGCGGGAGCCTCACTCACCTCCGACGCCGACGCCCGCCAGCGCCCCCAGCACCAGCATCGCGGCCCAGAGCAGCCGCGCTCGCATCTCGTCCGCCCGCCGCCGCGCTCCGCCTCGGCCGCGCCCGCCCGCCCCACAGCGAGCAGCGGCGCCCGCGGCCACTTTTCCCGCAGCGGGAGGGGAGGGGAGGCGGCGGGTGGGACGTAACGGGGCGGGCCGCGGACTCGCGCTCCCTCCCCTCCGGCCCTTTTCTGGACCCTGCGCTCGAGAAGGGGCGGGGGGAAACTGCGGGTGCTTTCTCACCGCCTCGATCCGCAGGAGAGGAGAGGCTGGGACCGCAGTAGGGTCGCGGGCGCCTCCTCCGAGACATCCTGGTCCCAGGGGTCCGCACCCGGGCATTTAGTATGCTTAGAAAGGCCGGGAGCCTGTGACCCCTCTCCTGACCTAGTCCCACCTCTCCGGGGACATCCACAGCGCTTTCTCTTTCACCTGGATTCCTGGGGCACTTTTCCTCTGTAACTTGAATTTCATTTCATTCATTGAATTGACGAACCTGCTGAAAGCCTACTCTGTGCCAGGCACCGGTTTAGTCTTTTATTAACTATTTTTTTTCTTGGGGTAGTGTGGTTGTCCGGTAGACTGCAAGCCCCTGAGGACAAGACTACGTCTCAACCATGTGTAAGCAATCATGTTCATAAAGGGCCTCTCTCTGCAAATACTTGCTGGCACGTATGAAGTATCTGAAACACGTTTCAGGATACAGTCAGTATACTGCCTCCAAACTCAAACTTGATAAAGCTTTGGAGCTTTATCACATTTTCCTCAAATTGCCTACTCTCTGCCTTCTCCCCTGCCCACCCCCAATCCTTCTTCTGGGTCTCTGGGTCTTTCCCAGTCTAGAAACCTCAGGAGGCTCAAAGGGGCAAGATGCTAGGGCTGTGAGCCGGAGGCCACCAGTGGCTGGGGCTGGGGCAGGCTGCTGCAATGGGTAGCTATAATGGTGAGAAAAGCAAGGCTTGAGGCATCAGAGAGGATCTGGAATTCTCTCTAGCTGCTGGGCTCCCCTCAGGGCTTTGAGGCTGCCTCTGGGCTTCCTGAAGCCTTTTCCTGAGACACTCAAGATGCTTAAAAACCTGCCCTGACTTATTATGTTAAGCGAAACAAGCCAGACGGAGAAAAACAAACACCGCATGATTTCACTCCTATGTGGAAGATAAACAAATACATGGATAAGGAGAAAAGATTGGTGGTTACCAGAGGGGAAGGTGAGGTGGGGGGAGGGGCGAAAGGGTAAAGGGGTATATATGTAGGGTGACTAATAAAAACTAGACTATTGGTGGTGAGCACAATGCAGTCCATACAGAAACTGATATATAAAAATGTACACCTGGGGCCGTCCTGGAGATGCAGCAGCTAAGTGCGCACATTCCGCTTCGTGGGTCCAGGTTCGCTGCTTCGGATCCCGGGTGCGGACATGGCACTGCTTGACAAGCCGTGCTGTGGCAGGCGTCCCACATATAAAGTAGAGGAAGATGGGCAGGGATGTTAGCTCAGGGCCAGTCTTCCTCAGCAAAACGTGGAGGACTGGCAGTAGTTAGCTCAGGGCTAATCTTCCTCCAAAAAAAAAAAATATATATATATATATATAATATATATATAATATATATAATATATATATATATATATACACCTGAAATTACACAGTGTTATAAACCAATACAACTTCAATAAAATAAATAAACAAAAATAAACATAATCAAAAACTGGCCCTGCCTGACTCAGCTCACCAGCTTCATCTCCCATCCTAGTCCAAGAAGATACTTAGCATTCCCAAACACTTCTCGCCTTTCCGTCTCGCTGATCTTCCTTCCTTTTCCCACCTGGAAAATTCCACTTATCTTTCAAAACATCTCAGATGTCATCTCTTCCGTGTGATCTTGTCTGATATTTCCCCTCCTCCAGCCCGGCCTCTGCAGAGGTGAGCACTCCCTCGTCAAACCTCCCAAACGCTAGGAGACACCAAAATAGTAGCGCATATCAGCAGAAGTGTCACTAGCAATTTGCAGGATGGCAGGGGAGGAGCCAGGGAAGCTTGGCATCCTGACCTGAGCTTCGAGACTCCAGCTCCACATACCTCCCCTGGCTGCTGGAGGGCCTGGAGGCCAGAAGCCATTTCAACAGCATTGTCATTGACCTGGCGCAAAATCCAGGTCACACAGCCTGGTTGCATCTCTGCCCAGATAGTTACTTATTTGCTCAATTCTCATATATAACCAATCTCCCAGTCACCTCGGTGTCTCCTCAGCCTAGCTCTGCTGGCACCAACCACTTGGGGTAGGCACTGGCCCAGCAAACAGGCTGAGTCCCCAGTCCCTTCAGCCTGAGGAACTTCCTGTAGCAAATATTGTACTGAAGGTCCACTGGCAACACATATGCTCCACTTTCATCTATTTCACCCTCATTTTTAATGATATTTCTCAGATATAGATTCCTAGGTCGACAGGGTTTTTTTTTTCCTTCCAGTACTTTAAAGATACTGTTCCACTGTTTCTGATGAGAGGTCAGCCATCATTTACATTCTTGTCCCCCTGTGTTTTCCCTCTGGCTTTTTTTTTTTTTTTAATTTGAAATCATTTACACTTACAGAAAAGTTGCAAAATGCTAGAGAGAGTTCCCTTTAATCCTTCACCCGGTCTCCCCTAATGTTAACGTCTTAAATTACCATATCATAATTCTTCAGCACAGGAAATGAACGTTCATAGAATACTATTAACTAATCTAGATACAATATTTGAATTTTGCCAATCTTCCCACTAATGGGAAAATGTCCTTTTTCCAGTCCAAGATCCAATCCAGGACCCCATATTGTATTATCACGTCTCCTTAGTCTCCTTCAATCTATGACATTTTCTCAGTCTTTCTCTTTCTTTCACACCTTGACACTTTTGAAGAGTCTAGACCAATTATTTTGGGGCATGTCCCTCAGTTTTGATTTGTCTAATGTTTTCTCGTGATTGTATTGAGGTATTCTGGATAAGAATACCACAAAAATGATGTGTCTTGTCGGTGCATTGTATCGGGGGACATGATGACAATATGTCTTATTACTTATAATGTTAACTTTGATCACATCATTAAGATGGTGTCTGCCAGTTTTCTTCACTATAAAGTTACTATTTCTCTTTTTGTTATTAAGAAATATTTTATGGGAAGATACTTTAATTCTATGCAAATATCCTATTTCTCTTCATACTTTCACCCACTAATTTAAGCCTCCATCAATGGGTCTTGACTGTAATCAATTACTGTGGTGTTTGATTAACAGTAATTTTCTATTTCCTTTTTTCTTTCTCAGCTATTAATTGATATTTCAAATAAGGAATAACTGCCCCTTCTCTCCCATTTTTAAAATTCAATTATTTATATCAGTATGAATTCATGGATATTTATTTTATTCTATGACTTATAAGCCAATGCTATCATTATTTATTTTATTGTTCAAATTGTCCCAGATTTGGGTCTGGCTACCATTTTTTTTTTTGGTAAAGAAGATTGGCCCTGAGCTAAAAAGAGGAAGATTGTCGCTGAGCTAATACCTGTGGCAATCTTCCTCTACTTTGTATATGGGAGGCTGTCTCAGCGTGGCTTGATGAGCACTGTGTAGGTCCGCACCCAGGATCGGAACCACAAACCTACGGCCACCAAAGCAGAGTGCACGAAGTTAATCCCTGCACCACTGCCACTGTGCTGGCCCCTCGTGCTAGCTTTAAGTTTTCTCTTTGTCTTTGGTTTGTCAGCAGCTTTTCTGGAAGGTGAGTAAGTATTGTTTTCTTTGTATTTGTCCTGCTTGAGCTTGATGAGACCTTCAAATATATAAGTGGTTTTTTTTAACCAAATATAGGAACTTTTTAGCCATTATTTCATCAAATATTTTACCCATGCCCTTTCTCTCTCCTTACCTTCTGAAACTCTAATTACACATATTTTAAATATTATCTAAATATTTATAATTATAAATTATATATGTAAATTATATATGTCCATATAATTATACATGTATACATAAATTATATATAATTATGAATTAGATCTATTTATAAATCATAAGTTATATAAGTAAGTGCATACATATGTATATGTGCATATATATACATATATATGCACTTACATCTTAGGCTCTGCACTGCAATCCAGACAGTCCCCCCAGAATGCCCCAGCTGGGCAGATGTAGGGTTCACCTCACGCCTTCCCTTCCCTCAAGGATTATAATCCCACTTTGCCTATGTTCCATGTCTAAAGCAGTTCCTCAAATATTTTGCCTGAACGTATTGTTGTTTCCTGCGGGAGGGCAAGTCCCCTACCAGTCTCTTTGTCATGTTCAGAAGCAGAAGTTCTGTGACTGTTTCCTTACCTCCACCTCTTTGCACCATTACTGGCCAACGAGACCCTTGAGTGCAGGGACTGTGGTTTGTTATCTTTTTATTCCCTAGTAGGCTCTTAGTAAGTAAAACTTTTTCCTATTTTTTGACCTTCTTAGTGGCCCTTGATAGTTAATTTTAATAAAATATTAATTCAGCAAGGACGTTGGGGGGCCCTGAGGGTCCAGTCTGTGATTTGCCAAGTGCCATACTCCCCAGCCAATAGGACCATGGAAGGGTACACAATGCTGACAGGTAGAAGAGCTTCTCCAAGCTTCATTTAAGAGGCAAGAGTCACAGTATCTGGCCCCTTGCCTGACTGTGGCCAGGCTGACACCCAAGTAGGGATCCTTTTGCTGTGCTCTCATCAATAGGCCGCCCCCATGGGGAAGCCCCGCTGCCATTCAGTTCCTCACTGTCACCATATAAGTTGGAGAAAACAGGTTTGTGGCCATTTCTGGACCTCTTGCCTTTCAGGTCCTGCTTAATTCCCCTTCGTGCTAAGAGTCCGAAGGTCTCTGGAGTCAGGTCCTTGCTCTACCTCTTAGTACTTAGATGATCTTGAAAACGTCTCCAAATCCTCTCTATGCTCATTTTCCTTATCTGTAAAAAATAACTATCTGTTACCTGCCCTTTTCGCCACCCCCAATCCACGCTACCCCTCCCAACATACTCACACGGATATGAGACTCTGAGACACCAAGGATCTGAAAGCCCTCTGGAATCTGAAAAGCACTGAGGAATGTGTTCTTACTATTGTTATTATTTGTGGAGAGATTGGAGACATCTCAACGCAAATCCATTCCTCTAGTTGAGGAGACTAAGTGTGGAGTTGCACATTCGTTCAGAATTTTCTCCTCCTACACATTTGGCAGAGGCTCTTCTGTCCACTGGGGGAGAGATGACCCAGCTGTTCCTTTGGCTTGAAGGAAAACGGGCTTTTCAGAGTCCACACTGACTAAAAATGACAAAGCTTGGAATTTCTGGGCTCTGGGGAGCTGTCTGAGAAAGTACCCCTAGATTTTTATCAAGGTAGTGTTGGAAGCATGAGCTCAGCCTTGGCATTTAACATTCATTCACAAGCACATATTAGTCACCTGCTGTGTGCCAGGTGCTTCTCAGGGTATGAGGATGCAGTAGTGAAGGACACCAGGCCCTGCCCTCTCAGCACTCGAGCCTGTTGGGCGTGAGATAATCACCTTCTGTCGGAGAACGCTACTCCTCCCTCACCCTCAAGGGAGCCAGACCTTCTGCTGAGGAGAAAGAGTGAGAGCCCAAGGACTTTCCATCCCAGCTCAGCATAAAAGGTCGCACGTGGCCAAGCCTGGATTCAAGCTCTGTGACCACAGAGCGCGTCACGTGGCTGTTCACACTCCACCTCAGATTAATCCAGACCCCTTCCCATCCAACCCCCAAGCCGGGCTGATGCCTCATTCTGATAACAGAGTTGTTACTTGGTGTCTGGCCCTGAATTGCTGTTCTGGTATCTTTCTGAATCCCTGGTCACCCTCCCTGGGGCTCTGCACCAGTGAACCCAAACTTGCAGCTGGGCTCCAGACACGTGTTTTAGACCTCACAGGCTCTCCTTTCTCACCTTCTTAAGAGACAGAGTGTTGTAAGGATTGCCTGCATAATAGGCAGGTGGCCACAATTTGAATTCTGGCTCCACCATTTGCTAACTCAATGACCTGGTGGGCAAGTTGCTTAACTTCACTAAGCCTCAGTTTCTTCATCTGTAAAATGGGGGTTAAATGGAAAAAGTTAGTGTCAGCCATTTAGCACAGTTACTGGCATGTAGTAAGTATTTAATAAATGTGAGCTATATTTTTCCCCTTTGGATCAACTCACCTATGCTGGATTCCCAGTCTATCCCCAAATTCTGCCTACAAGTCAAGATACTCACCTCTGCATTGTTGCTACCTATCACTAGCCCCCTGGGCAATGTTGGCTGAATTGAGGCAGGGCGATATTATAGCCTAAGGGCAGAGGTCCTTGCTGGTCAAACTGACCATCCTCTGACAGCTCCTGGGTCAGGTCCCCTGCCCTGTCCCTGTCAGAATCCACGGCTGATCCTTGGCCTAATTAGTGTGGCAGGATCAAGTCTCAGCTTGTCCCAAGTTCATGACCCCTCTTCTTGCCAAGACCTAAAGCATCAAGTCCCTTATCCCTCCTGAACCCAAGGACGGAGTTTCTTGACCTGAAGTCCCTGGAAGAGTTTCAAGGGATCCATGAACCCACTCTAATATGCAAAAGTTTGTGTGATGTATGTTTTTCTATGGAAATGGTCCTTATTTTTCACCAGCTTCTCGGCTCTGTGATCTCAAATGTTAAGAACCAGAGGATGTTCTTAAATGTTAAGAATTCAGGGAAGTCCTAGAGTCTAGAACCCCATGAGGCTGGTAGGCCTTCTTTTGGGCCACTCAGGACTCAGGGAGGCCCTCGCTGTATCCAGCAGCCACAGTATCCACTGTTCCATACCAGCTTCTCTGTAGAAGCAGGACCTAGTCAGTGGGCCCCCCAAATCTGCCTGAATCCAGTGCCAGTCCATTCCCAGCCCCTCAACACTTCTACTCAACTGAGAGGGTTATCTCCACAGGTCTCCTCCAGCCAGGGGGTGGCCTCCCTTCTCCCCACCTCCTACAGCCCCTCACCACGGTGAGCTGCTGACCCAGGTCCTTTCCCAGAGAGTATGATTTTCTTCCAAGGGAGAAAACTAGAATTCAAAAGC
The DNA here is from genome assembly GCF_021613505.1 of Equus quagga. Lineage (NCBI taxonomy): Eukaryota > Metazoa > Chordata > Mammalia > Perissodactyla > Equidae > Equus > Equus quagga. The sequence continues at coordinate 99,326,737 of NC_060277.1, read as the reverse complement.
ACTTTTTAAAATAAATATACATATATATATACCACCTTCTTTGTATATACCACCTTCTTTACAAATATTGATCATCTTCCTTAATCCTCATGATAACTCATTCTACAAAAGTAGAAACTGCGGCTTGGAGGAGTGAAGGAACTATTATTATTATATTAGCTGCCATTTATTTTATGGTTATTATGTGCAAAATACTACACTAAGAATTTTTTCAAACTTTGTTTAGTCAGCAAAAGAGAGGCATGGGAATCCTATTTTATAACTGAAAAAATGGAGGCTCAGAGAGATGGGGTAATTAGCTCAAGAGCTCCCAGGTATTAAGTGACAAAGTTGGGGTTGCAAAACAGGTCGGCCTGACTCTACAACCCACTCTCTCCCTAACTATAAGTGTGGGTATACTATGCCAGGCACCCCCAAATGTTTCAAGTGGGCATTGCTATGTTAGTGGGAAAAATTCCTATTGGAATAAAACACTCTTGTATTTCCCATTTCTGAGGTAAAGTCGGGGAGTTCATGAAGAAGATGTTATCCCTGGGATCTCTGGAGCCCAGGCCAAGTCCAGAAATTCTGTGCAAGAAGTTCTAGCCCAAGAAGGAACAGACGTGACATTTTGTAACAAGGGCTGTGGTCGGTATGCGACAGGGAGCTGAAAGTGTCTATGTCTCAGTTCTCTTTGTGGCCCTTGCCCCAGAAAAGCCCTTTTCCCTACTCTCCCAACCCCCCAGGCTGCTCTATTTCCAGGTCCTGACCACTTCCTGTCTTGGCTATTACAAAAAGTTACCAGCCATGCCCAGCTGACTCCTGAGATATGACGGCCACACCGGAAAAACCTGGGCATTAGACCAAGGTCTGGACCAAACAGACGGCCGCTGGAATTCAGCTTGTCCCTAAAAGGATGACAAAGAATGGGGTGACCATGAGCTGGCAGTATGTTCAGCAGGATGCCTCACTTCCCCATGGCTCTGACTATTTCCAACCCAGTACGACCTGCAGTCCTCGGCCCTGACCTGGAGCCATGAGGCCTGAGGACAGAGTAGAAGGGGAGGGGACAGCCCATACCTCCTTCACTCCAACTAGGACCCCTGTCAGGAGAGCACCTCGACCTCTCCGGCCCTCCCTCCTCCCTCCCTCTCCCCTCTTTCCTCTCTACCCCTCTGGCTCCATTCTCCTCCCCTCAGGGATTCAGACACCTGTGACTGAAACCCTGTGTTCAGCTGTGTTCCCCAGCCCTGGGTAGTCACTCACAACCACCATTCATCTGTCTTCCTGACCCTGTGTCGTTGGTCCTTCCTAGGAATCCTCAAACCCATCCCCTGAATGCTCAGAGGATTTTGTATGTGCTAAAACCTTCAGACTGGGACTACCCTAGCTCATGACCGCCGTGCTTTCTAGAGCTTTCCTTTACCCAGGTCACAAAATGAACTGTGTTTCCTACTGCCTCAGAATTCTACAGGGCAAGCCACTGAGCGAGATTTTAGTTAAGACGGCTGAGTGGTGATCACTTCACAGCTGACATTTATTGAGGACTTATTATGTGCCAGGCACTATGCTAAATGCTTCCTACATATTACCTTATAAAATCCTCACAGCACCCTTTAATGAGATGGGTATTGTTTTTATCCCCACTTTACAGATGAGGACACTGAGGTGCAGAGAGGGAGGGTCACTCACTGGTAAACCTCGGCCCTCAGTTCCAACCCGGGCATTCTGACTTCAGAGCCCAAACCCTCAGTAACCAAGCCATACCCCGGAGTCTTCAATGCCTGCCCCCCAAAAGTTAGTTAAAAATGGACGTTTGGGACACTGTGGCAGGTGGCCATGGGTGCCCTTTGACCAAGGGAGACAGAACTCTCAAAGTCCCTCAAAAACTAACTGTAGAAGATGAAGAAGTATGCGATAGGACGGCCAAAGGTACTTGAAATTAGCTACGTAAGTTATAAAACATAAGTCCCAGCCTTATTTATCTGTGGCCATTTTTTTAAATGTATTTTTTTTGTCAAGATAAAAAACAAAAGCAAATAAAAAGTCTGAGAGTGATTATGTAGCAAGACTACTCCTATCAAGTCCAAATCCCCAAGAAAAAGAAATTTAGTGACATGTCCACCTCGGCTGCAAATCGCATCACACAAGTGATCCGCTGCCTCCCCTCTCTACCCTGGAGTATTGCTCCGTCTCTCCTCCCACAGCCCACAGGATTCACCTCAACCAGATGCCCCACATGCCAAAAAGAAAGCACCAAAGGGACAGGGTCACCAGGGAGACATCCCCTCATTCCACCTTCCCAACTGGAGCCCTGAGCAGCATCCCCTGCTTCCTTGGAGGTCTGCTCCCCGGGGTCTCTGACTCCCCTCTCCTCTCTGGTCACTTCCTTACTCCAAATCACCTAGGGATTTCTGCTCTGCTTCTGTTACATGCTGATTTGATTTTTCCTTTTTTTTAAGCTGCAGGCAGGTTTGGATCAAGGGACCCAGGTGCTTTGTTCTCTACTTCCTCATGCCTTCCTATTATCAGGGTGTTTGGTGGTCGGAACGATATGCAACAGCCAAATAAAGACAAGCTTTGAGGACAGGGGCAAAAAAGAAACCAGACTCCTTAGAGCTGGAAGGGACTTCCAGAGCACCCTTGACTCCTCTACTTCAAAAGGAAACTGAAGGGGCCAGCCTGGTGGAGCAGTGGTTAAGTTCGCACATTCCGATTTGGCGGCCTGGGGTTCGCCGGTTCCAGTCCCGGGTGCGGAGGTGCGGACATGGCACATCTTGTCAAGCCATGCTGTGGTAGGCGTCCCACAACTAAAGTAGAGGAAGATGGGCACAGGTGTTAGCTCAGGGCCAGTCTTCCTCTGCAAAAACAGGAGGATTGGAGGCAGATGTTAGCTCAGGGCTAATCTTCCTCAAAAAGAAAAGGAAACTGAAGCCCAGAATGAGAGAGCGATTTGACAAGGACAGACTACACAGCATAGGGCAGAGAGGCCCAGAGGGGCCAAGGATGGCAAGGGCACTACAGCTGGTGCTTAAGAACACAGGCTCAGGCAGTGAGCGGACGTGGGTCTGATTCCTAAAGCTTCCACCTACTCACTGAGTGCCCCAGTGAGAGTTACTTAGCTTCTCTCAGCCTCAGTTTCCTCATTTTTACAATAGGGTAATCACACGTGCCCCATGAGGAGTCACTGGGAAGAGTAAACACACATTGTTCTGGAAGCATATGGAAGAGCATTAGCTCAGGCCAAGTATGCAGTAAATGCAGCTGCTATTATGATGAGCATTATTTCTCTCTCCATTTGTTTCCCAGATATTTCTATTATTTTTGGGTTTCCCAGAATAACAGTTCTTTCATTTTCCTTCTTTTGCTGGAGCTGTTCCCTCTGCCTAGAGTACCCTTCTCCCCCAGAGTTACTATCTGAGTCCTTACGCTGTTAGAGACACTTTCAAGTGCTTTACACGTATTAACTCATCTGCTCCTCGCAACAACCAAATGAGGTCAGTACTACTGTTATCCCCACTTTATAGATTAGGAAACGGAGCCTTGGAGAGGTTGAGAAACTTGCCCAAGGTCACACAGCTCGTGAGGGCAGACCCATCCTGACCCTGAGCCTATACTCTTGACCCCTGCTCTCTACCACTTCTAGAAGTCCGTGTGAAAAGCACCCCCTACCTCTACACCGTCAGCTTCTCCTCCACCGAAGAGCCTCCTCTGATCTCCTAACTGGAAATAATCCTGCCTCTTCCTTTAAAATTCCCCCACTTGTGGGGCTGGCCCTGTGGCCGAGTGGTTAAGTTCGCGAGCTCCGCTGCAGGCGGCCCGGTGTTTCGTTGGTTCGAATCCTGGGCGCGGACATGGCACTGCTCACCAAGCCACGCTGAGGCGGCGTCCCACATGCCACAACTAGAAGGACCCACAACAAAGAATATACAACTATGTACCGGGGGGCTTTGGGGAGAAAAAGGAAAAAAATAAAATCTTAAAAAAAAAAAAAAAAAATTCCCCCACTTGTTTGTTAGTGTCTATCCTACAGCTTTTGCCTTCTACTTGATATTTCTTTCATTTGTGCACAATATATGTCTTAGCTTACCTACCAGTCTTGATAGTCCTGGAGAGCAAGGACCAGGTCCTATTCAATTTTATAAACCCTAAAGGCCTGGTAAAATGCTAGCTGCCATTACATGAAACTAGACCTTGGCAAAATATCACAAAGAGTAAATTCTAAGTCAAAACAAAAACTTGCAATACCAGCAATAAAACGCATTAAGTAAATGATTGTGAAACTAATACACAAGAGCTTTCTACACATTCCAACTGGTAACCAAGCTTTTTAACGCTAGATCTTTGACCTCTGGCTTCTCCTTAACATGTAGGGCACAGAGGGGCTGAGTTGAGAGCTGAAGTGGGGCTGGGAATGGAATAGGAAGAGGGGTAGGGCCAACGCACCCATTTCTTTCATCTCCTTTGAAGCCCCATGAGAAGTTGAGGGGGCCTGAGACCAACACTGCCAGATGTGCTGTTTCAAGTCCTCAGAAGAGGAAACCAAAGTCTCACATGCCACAAAGAGAACGGAGACATAGACACTTTCAGCTCCCTGTCCGCATACCGACCACAGCCCTTGTTACAAAGTGACACGTCTGTCCCTAACAACTAACACCGTATAAGATTTGCATAAATGCAAAATGACTAAGATTTTTTTTAGAAAGTGCACACATGCTCTTGGGTATGGCCAAAACTTTGTGAAACGGGAACCGTTTCCATTTGACAATGGACTCTGTTCTAAGAAAAATCAAACTGGTAGGAGTGGGCTTGTGAGTGTTGACTATCAAGAAGATCCACCTCCACAGGGAACCCACCTGTCTGAGCGAGGAAGCCCAGTGGAGGCCATCGGAACCCGGTAAAGCAAGAGAGGAGCAGGAGGGACCGCAGGGATGTGATGAGCCAGTGGGCCCTCTGCTCCAGCTGGCGGGTATTTGCCCCAAGCAGATCCAGCAGACCTGGAGCGAGGTCCAGAGGAACCCGGTAAGAATGCTTATTCAGCTAAAAGCAGGGCCACAGAGGAAGTAAAATTAAAATGTAGAACTGCCTCTCTTAATCTAAGTGTGACCCGAGGAACGGCCGAGGGAGAGGTGGAAATGAGGAAAGTCCTGGGAGAAGGAGATGAGCTGTCCTAGGGTTCAGGGTAGCCGGGAAGGAAGGCTGGCCACACCAGATGCAATGTCAAAACATTCGGGGGGAGAGATAAACAGCCCCACAAGGGCTCTGAAACAGCGATTCTTAACCTTTTTTGGGTCTCTGACCCGTCTGAAAAGATGATGAAAAGTACAAACTCTCTTCTTGGAAAAAGCCTGAATGTGCCCACAAGGATCTTTTATGGCTAAGAATCTCTGTTCCCATCATCAGAGGAATGGATCGCTCTCAAAAGTGAATTGCAAACAACTAAATAAGGAAACAAGCAGGGAAGAGGCTCCGAAGAGGCTGATGGAGCTGAGGGAAGAGAGCTCTGCAGGCTCTTATTCACAAGCGATGGAAGGAGGGGCCGCTGAGAGCTAACCATGAAAATGAAGTTGTGGCGTGGAGCTGTGAGAAGGAGGCCGAGAGTGCGTAAGTGCAAAGTGAGGCGAAATTTTTTAAATGTTAAAATTAACAAAAATACGCTCTACTTATGTTCAGAGGAAGGAAACAGGAAAGGCACAGTCCTGTGTGCTAGCAGTGTGATGTTAGCAGAACTCCCAACCTCTATTTTGACCTCAGTTCCGTCTTTTCTATCTAGAAGATTAATCTCTAGACTCTACAGTGTGAAACTACATTCTTAACAGGGAACTGAACCCCAAGATAGAACAAGTATAACAACAACAGGCCATGTTAAATGGACTCAAGAATCTTGATCTGGAACAAGCCCCTGCTGGGAGGTACTTAGCTGAGGAAAGAGGAAACACCAATTTCAATCATGCGGAATGGTCTTAGATCTTTTCTGGGTCACTTTGGAAGACAAAGACAGGGCCAGTGGATGGAAATTGCAGGGATGTAACTGTCACAGTCCTACGAAGAAGAATATTAATTAGAGTTTTTCCCAAATGGAGTGGGCTACTTTGGGAGGTAGTGAGTCCCATGTTACGGTTGGTATTCAAGTGAACACTGGGCAATCATTTTACGGGCTTTTCTGGAATGGTTTGAACTAGAGATCTCTTCCAACCCTGAAAGCTTGTGATTCCGCAGTTCTACAAGATTGGGGAAGAAAAGAAGGCATAGTTTCCCAGCTCACCTTTAGATTTTTCAGCTTTTCAGCTCTATCTCTGAATTGGTGCACATCACTCCAGTGTGATCCCTGCTCACCCTTCCAACCTCTGTCTTTCTTCCCTTCTTGCCTCTTGTCCTATTCTCCAGTTCTTTTTCTCATTTTTCTTTTATTCTTCTTTATTCCCTTTTACCCAGATCCTAAAAGGCAGGGACTGCAGCTATAGCTGGCAAAGGAGAAGGCACTTTGTGCCTCCTGTCTGGAATCCCTCTCTCCAGGGATTGTCTGTTTATGTCCATCCAAGCTTGCCACACCTCTTCCATGAAGCCCTCCCTGACCACTTTTCTTCTGAGCTCCTAGTGCTCTGGTCTTATGCCTCTCCCTTGATTCTTAGAGATATACTGCCTGGTGTCCTTTCTTCTATTTTGTCTTATAACATAGTTTAACTTTTCACACGTAGATCATTTTCCTCCAGTAGAGTATAAACTCATGGACTGAAGACCATGGGTGACTTTGTTTTTCTATCTCCTAAAGCACATACTACTGTGAACTCCAGAATTATTTTGAATGAATGCTTTCTACCACTTAAGGTTCTAAACACATAAACACAATAAGCATGAAAATAAAACAAATGGACTAAAGCTGAATATAGCAAAAGGTTAGTTATGTTCTAAATTAACAGTATTGGAGAGCTGGAAAGGACATTAAAGATGATCTAATCAACTCCCTCATTTTGCAACCTGTGGGACAGAAGCTGAGTGCGTGTGTGATTTAGGAGCAGAACTGGACTAGATGCCAGGTCTCCACATGTCCTGCAGTGTCCTCTTTGACTCCTCATTGCAAAACCTTTGTGGGTGTACTGAAGCAAGCTAACCAATCGTTGTCTTCGAAAGTGAATGAAACCTCTAAGCGACCTCTGAAGTTCCTCAGGGACACGCCTGCGATCACACACATAGGCGCCCTGTTGGAAGTATGCTGCTGCAATTGTGCCATCTAGTGGTGCGAGGCTGATATAGCCCCACCAGCAATCACCACCTACATATGTTCTACCTCAGAAGCCCTGGTAACCAAGGAGAGCTCTTCTAGGATGCCAAGCACCAGAGGGCACTATGCTAAATGCTGCTCTCAGGTGATTACATTCTACTAGAGGTCTCCAGGGTCTCCTCTAGCTCTGATATCTTCAGTTCCAATTTGGCAATTGTGTAATGGAGACTAAATTGTGGCCATTGCTAACTAGCACAGAGACCTTTGGCGGTGGGGAAAGTCGTAGGGAAGCATGAGCCTGACTTGGGTCTTGAAGGGTGGGAATAATTTGACTGGGCACAAAGAGAAGCACATCAGGAGGGAGGAACCAGATGGATCAAGAGGTCATGGGGGCAAGCAGGGCGGAGGAAGAGCTAACAGAGAGGAAACAGTTCAGCTAGCTACAGCATGCAGTGTTTCTAGGAGACCAGGGACAAATAAAGAAAGGCCTTAGAAACTAGACAGAAAGGCCATAGGGCTTAGGGAGGTTTCCTGAGTCCTAATTGGAGAAGCAATTTGAAGAAAATGGCATTTTAGGAATATTAATATTATGCCACACTACAGCCTTCAACTGGAGGGGGAAACTGAAAGAAATGAGTTGAGTTCATTGTTGTTATTCTTCAGATGTGATATTTTTCAATTCTTAAATGGGGATAATAATCCCCACCTCTAAGCTGCTATGAGAGAATGTGATGTGAAGTGCTTAGCACAGTGCCCAGCACACAGTAGGTATTCACTAAGGTGACAATGCTCTCTTTACTATCATCTCTCTGAAATTTGCCTTTGACATCAGGGGACTCCATTTCATGATCACCTTAGCTCTGGTGCCCGCCTTGCCCATTTTCTGCCCAGGGCATAGGGCATAGTAAAGGCTCTGGGCTCGCTCAGGTGTTCAGGAGCCAGGACACACACACTGACCTTTAGGTGGGAGGTAGGGAAGGAGCAGAGCAGAGAGAGGGTAAGCAGGCGCCTTCCCTAAGTCTCCTCCCTGTTCCCTGCCTTAACTCATTCCCTCTGACAGCTTAAAGGAAGCTACCCATCCTCTCCGACCTGGAGCAGGAAGCTTTCTCCCCAGCATCTGTCCGCAGGGACTGGGGAGGCAAGGAAGGTGCACCAGTATCCACATTCACTGTACCAATCTCCAGGAGGCAGGAAGCCGGGCCTACGGGCACATTCAGTCATCTTCCATCCACATGAGCAGCTGCCCCACGTCTCATCACTTTCCATCTCCCCATCAGGATGGTGCCATTGCCAGCTCCAGGCTGGAGCCCTCCTTCAGCCCACCCAAGAGCTGGGATACCCCTTCCCTTCTTCCTCCCACCCTCACTCAACTTCCTGAGATGCCAGCCTTTCAGGTCCACACAGTCAACCACCCCTCAGGGTGGTGGAAGAGGCCACAGTGGGCTCTGTCCTATTCCTATAAATTTCATGGCCTGCTATGGGACTGTATTTTGTCCCCCCAAATTCATATGTTGAAGCCCCAGCCCCCGATCGCTAATGTGATGATATTTGGGCGTGGGGCCTTTGACAATTATGTTTTGGCAAGTCATGAGGATGGAGCCCCAGAAACAGGGCTAGCGTATGTGTGTGTCTCTCTCTGTCTCCTTCTCTCTCCCTCTTTCTCTATGTGAGGATACAGCAGGGAGGCAGCCATCTTCAAGCCAGTAAGGGAGTCCTCACTAGCACCCAATCATGCCGGCACCCTGATCTCAGACTTCGAGCCTCCAGAACTCTGAGGAATAAATGTCTGTTATTTAAGCCATCCAGTCTATGGCATTTTGTCACAGCAACCGGAGCAGACTAAGACACTGTTTGAGTCCTGGTTTGAAATATTAGAAGTCAGTCCAGTCAAAGAAAATCTTGGAAATAAGGTCACCTTTTACAGATAGTTCTTCCCAGGTGGGACAAGTGCTGAGCCTGACCGATGGCCCAGGCAGGAGGGAGGCGGGGGAGGGAAGGGGTGACTAAGAGGACAGGAATTTCTTCTGTCTTCAAATGAACAAGCCCAACACCATAGAGGTGCCCAATAGGTCATGCTGGTTCCTAAGGAGGTTCACCAAGTAGGAAATGCTTCCGGAACCATCCCCTCAGCAGAAGCAGCCACCTTAGACCATGAATAGAGGTCACACCCTGTAATACCACAAGACAAAAGGAGCCTGGGTCCTGAGGAATTTGTGGAGAACGGCTGCCATACTGGCCCTGGACCGCCAACCTCTGGGTGTCAATGGGAGGGAAAATGCACTTTTGCTTATTTTAAGCCACTGTCTTTTGGTCTCTATAACTCACAAACAAATATGACCGTGACTGATACTGCGTTCAATAAGTGTTGCCTGCTATCTGTCACTTGATTGCAAGTATTTAATGTCTGTCTTTCCTCTAGATTGTAAGCATGAGGGCAGGGACCATGTCTGTCTGGGTCAGCGTATCCCCAAGGCCCAAGGCAGTGCCACACACACAGCAGGCACCCAATAGGCATCGCTGAACGAGTGAGTCAGTAACCCCTGTTCACGCCCTTCTTCTCCCCGGGCCTGAGCACAATCTTGAGACATCTTTTCCTTGAAGGTCTCATGTAAAGCTCATCTCCCCCGAAAAAATTCTTCCCTATCACACCTCACTTCTTTCTGGTTCCTCTTCTTGCAGGTTACATAGATGAAGTTGTCCTGCTATTGTTAAGCTATTTGGCGAGCAAAAAGTTAGCCCCTGAATGTGTTTGTCCCCCCTTAACTGGACTGCACGCTATTGTGGCTGGGAAAACACACTTTCAGTTTTTTAATCACTGGGGACCTCAACCCCAATTCTTCATAAATGCATACAGTGGACAATAAATGCTTCATGAAGAAAGAAAGGGAGGGAGGGAAGGAAACCTGACAACGCCCCACCACTGAGGGGGAATGCTGGCATTTCAAGCTGAAGAGGGTGACTTTTAAAAAGGAGCAATAAGTAAAGTCAAAAATGACCAGTAAGAATGGTAGGGAACAAACAAAAAAGAAGATTCCCAAGAGCCTAACTTGGAAAAAATTTCAAAGGCAAATTGGTGCATTTGAAAAGGTGGAAAATATGGAACTAGGGGGACCTGGGTTGCACTTCCACTAGCCATGACCTTGGGTGAGTCATTTCACCTCCAAGGATCCATTTCCTTATTTTTCCAATTACAAGTTCTGATTCAATCGTGATCTTCTGGTTGTGTTCCAAGGAGCTCAGTTAGAGTCTCTAAGAAGCTGGAATCCAGCCTCACCTCCTCAGCTTCATGCATTGGCTTCCTCATAGAATTTAGTTTGAGCAAAAGGCTATGGGGCTAAAACAAAGTTTGAAAACCACTGGAGTCAATGACCCACCCCGCCTCACTACAGAAAGATCTCTGGTTTTATGATTCAACCAGTTCACTCTCAAAGCTGGAGCCCCTCCTCAAAGAAGAAAGGATACACGTGGTCCTTGGCCCTGCCTCTTCAACCAGACTGTAAATTCTGAGAAGGCGGATCTGGGCTCATGGTTCTCAGTTCCCCATGCCAAGCTTCTCATTTGGGCTTGTGGAATCTCAGCCTGGGCTGGATTTATAGATGTTCTACAAAGTTCTGTGGCTGGATGCCCTGACAGTCAGGGCAGCAGAGAGGCTCTGAAAAGAAGTATCTAATCCACCTTGGGGAGTTCTCAGGGACATAGGCACCCTCATACTGGGACGACTGGGCCCCCGAGCTTCAGTAGAAGTGTTTCTGCTCACGTATTACGTTTTCAACTTTATCACATCATCTGTCGCCTCCTTCCCAATCTCTGGTTTTCTCGTCTCTCCTTTTGCACTTGCCTCTCCCCACTCCCCTGCCCTTCCAGCCTGAGACCTGTGCTCCCTCTGACCCTGACCCTTTCCAGGTGCTGAGCGGGAGTCCGGGTATGCAGCCCGGAGTTAGAGCAGGGAGTCAGTGAGATATCCAGAACCAGCAGGGCTGGATCAGGCACCAGGGGCTTTGCACTCAGGGGAAGAGTCACCTAAAGGGCCCACGTCAAGAAACAAGAGCCGTAAACAAAATGTGGTCCCTACATACAATGGAATGTTATTCAGCCTTAAAAAGAAGGAAATTCTGACACACGCTACAACACGGACAAACCTTGAGTTGGGTGAAATAAGACAGTCACCAAAAGACAAATACGGTATGATTCCATTTATGTGAGGTACCTAGAATAGTCAAATTCATAGAGACAGAAAGTAGAACGGTGGCTACGAGGGCCTGGGGGGGAGGGGGATATGGGGAGGTGTTGTTTAATGAGTACAGAGGCTCAGTTTTATAAGATGAAAACTGGAGATTGGTTGCACAACAATGTGAATATACTTAACACTACACTTTTTTTTTTTATTTTTTGAGGAAGATTGGCCCTGAGCTAACATCCATGCCCACCTTCCTCTACTTTATATGTGGGATGCCTGCCACAGCATGGCTTGCCAAGCGGTGCCATGTCCGTACCCGGGATCCAAACTGGTGAATCAGAACCCGGGGCTGCTGAAGCAGGACGTGCGAACTTAACCACCGCGCCACTGGGCCGGCCCTTGTACTCAACACTACAGAACCATATGCTTTCAAATAGTGAAGATGGAACATTTTACATCATGTGTATTTTACCACAATTTTTTTAAAAAGCAGCAGCAAAAGCAAGGCCCACTTGAGGAGTCCCTGGTACCCCTCTCCTTCTTGTCACCTGGAGGTGAGATAAGGAGGAGAGTGAGCCTTGGAAGAAAATGAAATGCCTCCTGATTATGACTCCTCAGGCTGCAGATGCTTCCAGAGCTCTCTGCTCATGTGTCTGACCTCATATTTCCAGATCCACGGGAAACCCTTCTCTCCCAGCTCCCAGCTACTACTCATTTCTCTGGGGAATACGCATGAGGCCTCCAGTGACATTACCCCTCACACACAAAAACCCAACTCAGTTAATTAATTCATGTTAAAAAACAACTAGGAGACTGGTTGGAAGCAGGGAACTCTTTATTTACAGGGAGGGCTATGGGCCCAGGAGGCCCCTGGGGCTGTGGCGCAGTGGCAAGGCCAGGACTCCTGCTCAGCTCAGTCCCTCTGGGCCTCTCACTAACTCACCCTGGGAGGGCTAAGGCCAAGGGCCAGGCACCTGAAAGAAAGTGCCCGATGGAAAAGGCATCTCCCCCTCCATACCCCAGCCCCGATCACAAACCCCACCAAGCCCAGAGGAGCACAGGGAAGGGAGTGAAGAGGAACAGCATCGAGAGCCCAGGCCAGGGACACTCTCTTCCATCTGGGATGGGCTTGCTCACATGCAGGAGCCTATAGAGGAGGCCCCAGACCTGAGGGGATGGTCTTGCTTTGAGAGACCCTGGGAGAGGCGAGAGGACGTGGCTGATGAGGGTCAGGATAGGGTGTAAAGACAGGGTGCAGGGGGCAGGAGGCAGGCAAGAAGGGAATGAGGGGAGGCGATGGGAGCACTGAGAGACAAGGGGAAATGACGGATAGGGCTGGGTTGCTCTCGTGATCCCCTGTGGTTTCCTCTCCAGGGGTCAGGGCTGGGACAGAAGAGCTCTGTGTCATGTGGTGGTGTTCTGAAGCCCCTGTGTAGCCCCAGGAAGGACCAGGAGGGAGAGGCTGCACTCACCCTGGAGGCTCCACTTCACCCAGACATGATGTGCTTGACAAAGGCTGGGGAAGAAGACAGAGATCAGCCGCTGCACTAGGCCCCTCTCAGCTCTTTACTGCCTTCTCGGCCCCTTAAACTCTTCCCCCTTTCCTATACTGCCTGACTTCAAACCTTCCCACTACTCCTTCTCCAGGCTGTGATTCTTTCTCTTTTTGGGGAGTTAGTGGGAGAAGGTGGAAGAAGGGAAGAGACCTAACCTCCGCTCTGTATCCACTCTCTGCTGATACTCGATATAGGTGAAATGAGCTATATTTCCTCTATTAATCCCTGCAACCTGGAGAAAGATGCCTGCATTACCCCATTTCTCAGATAAGAAAACTGAGGCTCAGAGAAGGTAAGTGACTTGACCAAGGTCACAGAGCTATCTCGAAAATACATTCCATTACACCAGATGGAAAAGAACAACATCCACTAGGAGTTCACCAAAACCCATCTGGTGCACGTGTTCTCTAGCTCCTGGATCTGTCCTGTTCTGCAGACCTGCCTAGTCCAAGCTGTGCTGCCCTCCCATCTCTGGGTGCCTGGGGAAGCAAGGCACGACCTGATACCTTCATAATTGATGCAGCCATTAGCATCCTCTTGCCCAGCCAGCAGCTGCTCCACTTCAGCTTCAGTCATCTTCTCTCCTGGGATGGGGGATGGTGGGCACTTAATTACAGACAACAAAGGAGGGAGAGGCAAACCGAAGCACCCCCTCAAGTCTGAAGGCATAAGAGTCCTTGATCTGGGAAGCGGTCATATCAAGCGTCCCCCAAAGGCATTGGAGAGTGGAGCCAAGGGCCTCAAGGCCTTCCCTGTCCCCAAAGCCTCCCTCTCTGCCTCACAGCCACCACTGGGGGAGCAGATCAGGGCCCCGGTGATCAAGGCAGAAACAAGGACAGGAGCCCTGGGTCCTACCTCTCAGACCTCAGCAGTCATCCCTGCTCTGCCAACCTGCTCTCATCTCCCAAACCCTGCTGAGCAAACCCAGTTGGGGAAGATTGTTCTCCAAGAGCCCAAGGAGACAGGGCGGATCAGGATGTGATCCTCAGGATGCAGGGATCCCCATGCCCCCCAACATATGCCACCTGGGCACCTCCCAGCCCTCCATCCCACCCACTCAGGCTCCACCTCTGCCCAGCTGGCATACCCAGGGTGGCAAGGACATGGCGAAGCTCAGCACCCATGACCGTGCCATTGCTCTCCTTGTCAAAAACACGCAGCCCCTCCACGAAGTCCTCGTAGGTGCCCTGCTCCTTGTTGCGAGAGATATGCTGCAGGATGGGCAGGAACGTCTCAAAGTCCAGCATCTTGGCATTCATCTCTTTAGGCAGGCATGGGGAAGAAAAGAGAAGGTGACGTGAGCAGAAGCTCAAGGGGAGCAGAAGGTCAGGAGAGGGCCTCACCCCAGCTCTGCCAGGCTAAGACCCATCCCTGGCAGCACTTAGGGCTGAGCCGCAGCCACTTCTGGGTGGGGCACCCAGTCAGTTATCCTGGAGGGCACAGAGCCCACAGGAGAAAGGCCGGAGACTGGCTCTGGGGCTCTCTCCTCAGTGAAAGGACTAGGGCCAAAGGGAAAAGGGCCGTGACTCCACCTAGACCACTGAGCTCCAGGTGGCCAGCTAAGGGGGGAATCTGAGGGTGGCAGCAGCAGGATTTGAGGGGCCCAAAGGGCTGCATAGCCCAGGCCTCACATTCACAACTTAGACTTTGACATGTGACAGACACACAGTCACAGAGGTAAACTGATGGGATTACAAAAAGGAAATTTTGCAAAACTCTGCATTTGGGTCCCCTTACTAGACCACACTGCCTAGAACTACTCTGAATCAATAATTTTTATAAATTTGTGATTCTCTTGTGACTAGCACATTTCTTCCACATTGTAGTATGTCATGGGCTTTAATTTAATAGATGTAAACCATTTTTAAATACCAAAAATTTTGGCATTTCTTTCTTATATAACAACCCAGAAACCCCCCCCCCCCCCCAAAAAAGGAAGTGTCTGGGTATCTTTTGACCTCTAAGAAGGCTTGCTGACAGGGGCAAGCTCCTGGTCCTCTGGCCCTTTCCCCCAACATCCTTCATCCTGCACTGGTGTCTTCACCAGCAAGAGGAGAAGAGGGGGCCAGAACCAAGGAAGTGAGAGGAGACCAATATGGGGCCCAGGAAGGCTCCAGAGACGGCCCACCCTGGGTGAGGGGCTCCTGCCCAGGTCAGCCCAGCCCCACTTAGTGCCCACACCTCTGAGGAGAAGGACGTGTGTGAGAGCAGCTGTTAATTCAGCCTCACATGAGAGATGACATTTACAAATGGGACACATCTAACACCACTTTCTAAACTCATTCACCGAATGCAAATGAATGAAAGAGGCATCATTATAGAGCAAATCTTGAATCTGCTCTAATTTACATTAAGCGAATAATTTGCAAGCTTTGGTGCTCTATTATCAGAAACAAATTATTTGTGATACAACTCACAGTGGTCACAGGACATCTCAGTGTTGTGACATCTCCACTGAGCCTACTGGGTAAGGGAGTGGAAGTGAGGTGGTTAGTTGTCAGATTCCTACCAAGCCTCCCTCCTGGTGTCCCTGGCACCTTGGGGTGTCAGAGGAAGACACTGAATCAATAGAATGTCACTCCTGCCCTCCAGGAGCTCCAACCTCATGGGGAAAACAAGGACAAGCCCAGGTCACATTTTCCACAAGTCAATTGAGTGAGCTGGGGTTGGGGGGAGTCAGGGGGAGGGTCTGGATAAACTCTTGAGTTAGGAGGCAGGCAACCTGGGGCGGGGAGGCTGGTCTTGAAAGGCTAAAGGGGGAGAAGTGAGACAAGGGAGAGAGCAGCTGACAGGGGGCAGATCTGGTTGAGGAGACCCAGGGGAGGCGGGGCAGACACCCGGAGGTCAAGCAGCGAGGCCCATGCTGACCTTCAGCCTTGGGCTTGCCCAGGACACGCAGCACTTCGGCGTTGGTGGGGTTCTGGCCCAGGGCCCTCAGCACATCTCCACACTGCCCGTAGGTGATCTTCATCTCTCCAGTGGGGGTCCGGTCAAACAAGGAAAAGGCCTCTTTGAACTCTGCAGAGAGAAGACCTGGCTGCAGCCTCCCTGGCCAAGCGAAGACCATGGCTGGCGTTTGATCAACCTCGCCCTGGACTGGAGAGCAGGTCAACGTGGTTGATAAAATATTTCAATGTTTCCCTTCAGCCATCGTCCCAGCCCCTCCCTGGAACCCGCTCCCACTGGTCTTCTGACAACTAAAGAGGCATCCTGGAACCTCCACAACCTGTTCCAGCACTGGGCCTGGGATCTCTTCTATCAGTCAGTTGTGCATAATTTGAATGTCTCCCCTGCCTCCACTCCTCCCATCCACCCATCCCTCCCTGGTGTAAGTGAGGTTCCTGACTGTTGGAAACGGCAGGGAAGTGAAAATAGCACTGGCTCAGGAGTTAGGGTTCCTAGGTTCTCATCTTGGCTCTGGTGAGTCGCACAGAATGAGCCCACTGGGTCCCAGTCTCCTTGTGCACACACAGGAGCAACCCCACGCTCCCCTCCCATTTACTGTGAGTGTCACAGGAGGTGGCAGTATATGGAAACACTTGCAAAATGATAACACCTGTTTGAAAGTCAGCTAATATCAGTACTGCCTGTTCCAGGCTGAAAAAGGGGCTGCTGGCCAGATAAGGTGACATTGCGGAAAGAGTCAGACCTCCCCAACTCAAGCATGATCCGCACATAGCCTTAGGCAAACTACTAACCTCTGTGCGCCCTCCTTTTCTCAGCTCTAAGTGGGGATAAAATGTCCACCTGAGTGGGTTGCTGGGGGATTACAAAGTCGCCAAGCATGGCATCTAGCACATGGTAAGGGAATCAACAAATGGTGGCTATTATTATATTTCCTGGTTCTGGAACCAGCTCAAAACTATAGGGACTAGACTCCCTGAAGGTACCAGGGCAAGTGTCCAAGGGACAAGATTAATTCCTCATTAATTTGGATTCAACCAATTTATTACTGGGGATAATGTGGACTGGGACCAGCATTGAAGTTACCTTATGCTATCGGCAAAGAAATGGTTTACTAAGCAGATTAACATTGTAAATCAAAGAAGAATGTCCTTTGAAGGACTACTTAGGAGAAAAGCTGTTTTTAATCCTCTCCAAGTACTTTAGAAATACGTGTTTCCTTAAGAGGCTGCATATGGATTATTTACAAATCACTCTATATATCAAAGTAGGTTCCCCAAGACTTTTACTTGCAACTGTTTATTAGGCTTTGTATGAATTTAAGAGAGAAAAGACCACGTCTTTCACATTACTGAATAATTGAGTTCAAATTCCATTTCCACTGCTTACTAGCTGTGTGACCTTGGGCAAGTAAATATTTAACCTCTATAAACCTCTTCTCTTCTATAAACAGCACTTACCTCATAGGGTCCTTAAATTACATTCAAATTAAACACAACAATGATCCGCACATGGCCACAAGATGGATGTAAAACATCTTAACACAATGTCCTGCATATGGTTCATGCTCAAATAATGCAGTTAGTATCATCTTACTGAGTTTAACCCCAATTTTAGCACATAACTGTGTGATCTTGGCCAAGTCACTTAACCCTCACTGAAGCTTGGTTTCCTGCTGTGTAAAAAGAAAATAACACCTACCTTACCGCTTTATTAGAAGGATTTAATTTCTTTTAACTTTTAAAGTAATTAGCATAGCTTCTGGCACAAATTCAGTGCTCAATAAATATATATTTATTAGCTGAATTTGAACTCAGACTTTTTGATCTTCTCATAGGTCATTCAGAAGAGTGAGGTCACTCAATACTGTGTACAAATATTGAATCACTATGTTATACACCTGAAACTAATATAATACGTCAATTATACCTCAATGAAAAAAAACACTAGCATCTACAAAAACAGCAACAAAAAACTTCAAAAGAACCTAACCTTAAACAAAGCATGTGAATATTAAAAAAAAAAAAAAGAAGAGTGAGGTCAGGTTTAATAAAAGAAATTATTAGAAGAAAGAAAAAAGAAAGAACATAATGATACTATTGAGAGTGGAACACAATAGGGGAAGTCATAAGAACAATGACCTATGATTTCAGCACTTACCATCGGCCAGGCTCTGAGCTGATAATTTCTCATGGATTGTAACTCATTAATCTTTACAAAAACCTCATGCTATAGGTATTATTACCCTCATTTATAGGCCACTGCGGGTGTGACTTCTGGCCAGTTAAACTATTAAGGAAACCCAGGAAATAGTGAGGAGGAAGAGACCCTCTGTACCTGCTAATGGTCAAGATTGCTGGGAAGCCAAGTACACATGTAAGAACCAAACACTGAAGGTTAAGATTGCTACTAGGGTGGCCGGCCCCGTGGCCGAGTGGTTAAGTTTGCGCACTCCGCTTCGGTGGCCCAAGGTTTTGCTGGTTCAAATCCTGGCCGTGGACATGGCACCGCTCATCAGGCCATGCTGAAGCAGTGTCCCACATGCCACAACTGGAAGGACCCACAACTAAAAAAAATACACAACTATGTACCAGGGGGCTTTGGGGAGAAAGATTGCTACTAGGAATAAACAAAACCAGTTGTGATCTTCAGGTGTACAGGAGGTGATGTTCATGGGACCAGAAGAAATCTTTTCTCAGTATCTGTAAGAGTCAGCTGCTTGCTAGAGCAATAAGCAATGGTGGTAATCCCTTTCTAGAAAGATACAGAAATCTGGAGAGGGACTGGAAAAGGAAGTTAAGGGTTAGAAGGTAGTTCCTAAGAAATTGGGACTGTATCATCTGGAGAATATAAAGCTGCAAAGGGATTGATTTGATAACTATCTTCAAATAGATGGAGGATATCTAGAGGATGCTGAATAGAGGCACAGAATTTCTGAACTGAAAAGAATCAAATACCTTCACTTTGCAGATAAGAAAATCAAGGTTTACAGAAGTGACTTGCCCATAGTCTTGTGGCCAACAGCGGCAGAATTAGAGCTAATGCCAAAGTCTCCTGATTCCAAATAACGTTCTTTCCACCATAACGTGAGAAAACCATCTTCAGCTTCACCAAAGAGCAAATGAAGAGATAGCAGGGTAAAGTTAAAGCAGGAACAATTCCAACCCAACATAAGGAACAATGCTTTCCAAGACAGAGGGATGAGAGACTAGAATGAGTTAGGCCCCAGCCCCGAAAGTTTTCATGGAGAAAAGAGGCAACCATTTGCCCAGTTGGCTTTGACCATGATTCTCATTTGGGAAATGAAAAACTTTTATCATTAGCTAATTTCCTATTCCTCATTACTGCCATTGTGTCTGAATATACACATAAGTATATATATTTAACTAAAAGGCATTAAAATTAATTTTAAGAGTTTCACAGCACTCCAAACTATTGACTGAAAGCAAGTGTCCACAGGGTATCACAAGAAGAGAGTCAGATTCAATTCACTGGTTTCAGAATGCATCTGCCAGCTCTCATGCCCTATTTGTGGGTTAACTGGTGTCACTTTTTTGAAGGGCAATTACTATTAAATTTAAAACGCACATATCCTTTGACCCACTGCTAGGAAGATCCCTTGGGGAAAGCAAGCTGATATCCCCCAACTGGAAGGAACCTAAAGGTCTCTCAGTGTAGGCCTGACTAAATTTAAAAGGTACATCCATGTGTGAGAATCTAAACAATTGTTTAAAAGGATGAAGTAGAACCACTTGTGTTCATTATAAAAAAAAATTAAATGTATTATTAAATAACATATTATATATTATTAAATCCAAATATATATTAAGTAAAAGGTGCATGATGGTACGTATCACATGACTCAATCTGTGGAAACTTTGTACATACATACATACACTGGTATATCACTATATATTTTTCTCAAAGAATATATAAAGACCTGTTAACAGTGATTGTCCTTGGGAGAGGAATTAGCGTGAGAGGAAAACAGGGGGAAAATATATTTATTTTTCATTATTTACTTTTAAGTAGTACATGGTTTTTTTTTATCACGTGCATGTATTTAATTTCTTTTTTTTTTGAGGAAGATTAGCCCTGAGCTAACTACTGCCAATCCTCCTCTTTTTGCTGAGGAAGACTGGCCCTGAGCTAACATCCATGTCCATCTTCCTCTACTTTATATACGGGACACCTACCACAGCATGGCTTTTGCCAAGCAGTGCCATGTCTGCACCCAGGATCCGAACCGGCGAACCCCGGGCCACCAAGAAGCAGAACATGTGAACTTAGCCGCTGCTCCACCGGGCCTGCCCCCTGTTTAATTTTTAAAACATAGTATGTGCTTAAAATCAAGGGGTTGGATCAGGTGACCTTTCAAAGTCCCTTCTAGCGCTTATGATTTCGTGTCCTGGAGGCATTTGGTAGGGGAAACAGAGGGATAAGTTGCAATGACAGTGACCCCAGCTGAAAAGTAGATACCATGTGATGAAACATTTCATTCTCAAAACACCAGACTCCTACAGAAGAGGGGCTTAGGGGCAACAGTCAGATTGGAGGGTGGGAGATCTTAAGGCTTGTCTTGAAGCTGCACTTAATAACACTTTGTATACAATTGAGAAAACAAATTGTCTTCGTCAAAGATGGAAGTCACAGTGGACTAGAACACCCCACGTCACTGTTGGCCCTGCCACCATTAGTGGGCAAGCATCTTGGCAGACTTCAGGATGAGGGGAGAGAAAGCTAGTAACCTCAGGAGGGCTTTCCAATAACAGGAACACAAATGAGGGCTTCTAAATATCTTGGATAGCAGATTTTTTGGGATGGAGTTAAAAAAAACAGGCATTTTTGTTGTGCATCTATTATGTCCCAGGCAATCTGGGAGAGTTGTGAGAACTCAGGTCTAGAATCAGATTGCCTGAGTTTGAATCCTGGTTCCACCACCAACTGCCTGTGTGAGATTGGGCAAGCCACCCAACTTCTCTGCGCCTCAGTTTTATCACTGTAAAATGGAGTGGTGATAGTCCCTACCTCACAGGGTCGTTGTGAGAATTAAATGAGTTAATCCACATAAAGTGCTTAAGTTATAACATGTAGTAGGTGAAAGTGAGCAAATAGCAATGACAATGTTGATGATGATGATGATGATGAATATTACCGTGATGACTACCCTCCTCCTCCAGGAAAGTACAACAGAGAGGGTGTGGGGTGGGGGGTGAAGGTAGGGTTGTTAGTACTCACCTTCGATCTGGTCGGCAGTGAAGTCTATCTGTGGGGAGGGAAACACAGAGGAATGAGGGCTGGGACCTGCTAAAGGCTTCCAAAGGAAGCAGAATCGGCTTCCACCACAATTGGGTCACCTCCAGCAGGCCACTGACTAAGGAGACCATGGGCACCACATGTCCTGATAAGCGTAAGCACCAGTCTCCTGATGAATGGGCCACACTGACACGCCCCAAAATAACGCATCCTCCAATGTTCCCAATATCACTTGTTCATTGATGGCTCCAAGTGACAGGGAAAGAGAGAAAGAAAGATTCTGGATAACTTTAGAATCTACATTGACTCCCTCTTATAATTACTTTGGGTCAAATGTAAATTCCTCATCCTCGACTATAAACTGCCTCAGTTTCACCCCTTTAGTCTCTCCGTACTCCACAATCCTTCCACAAGCCACACTTCCTCTTCCTTTGGGCACCCACCACTCATCCTTGGACTCCCTTTTCTACCTCATACTGACTTTGAATCCACCTCCTTCAATGAAGCCTTCCCCCATCCCACTCCATCCCAACCTCTCCTTCAGCACATGTCCTTCTCAGGCGCCCAGGGACAGCAAGGGAAGTTTGGTTGGGCCCTCAGTGCTTTGTAACTATTTTCCAGTCATGTCGTTATGGGTACTCTGACTCCTTGAAGCTAAACTTCCCTCAGGGCAGGGATTTTTTTTTTTTTTTACTGTTCTCTGAAATGCCTGGCACAGAGTAGGCCCTCAAAAAATATTTGTTGAGAGAAGAAATACATTTTGGACTTTCTCCCCAATGCTTAATAATTCAATGCTGAGTACAGAAGAGAACAGCAGAAGGCTCTGAAAATGAATGACAACGAACAAGCTTGAATCATCCATTTAAAATAGGATCTTGTATGTTACTTCACTGTCCTTATCTACCACCCCCTCCATCCCCTCTTCACTGGTGGTGGTAACCAATCCTGGAGCATCTTCTTCATGCACCACCCTTCCTAGTTCCAATTCTGCTGCTTGTGCTATACCCACCCAGGCTGACCTCCGTTAATGAGGACCCCTGAAGGTGGCTGGAATGAGCTAGGACAGTGGGAGCGGGTTACACTCTTGAAGCCGGGTACCCCAGGGTTATGTAAATATTCAATAAGAACACGATTAACCTTCAAGCTTGTTCCCAACACAGACACAGATGAAAAGAAGTTAATTTCGTTAATTTG
The DNA here is from genome assembly GCF_021613505.1 of Equus quagga. Taxonomy (NCBI): domain Eukaryota; kingdom Metazoa; phylum Chordata; class Mammalia; order Perissodactyla; family Equidae; genus Equus; species Equus quagga. The sequence goes on along the minus strand of NC_060277.1, from coordinate 99,304,449 downwards.
CTGTTTTCTTTTTTAACCTGAGGGGTGACTCAAGGGTCACAATGATTTATGAGCTTGTTTTGCAAAAGAAAAAGAATGCCTTTAAGGAAGTTACTATCACCAGATAACCAGCCCCCAGCTGCTGATGCTCCGAAATCTGATTGCCCAAGGGTTTATCTAGAGTGAAAGAAACACAGACTTCCCCTTTGTTTCTCCAGCTCGCCTCCTCCCAAGCCCTTAGCTCTATAAAACCCTCTGCTTTCTTCTTTTGTGAAGGTGGATTTGAGAGAATCTCTCCTCCCACCTTCTCATTTTGGCCAATCCTAGTAAATTTTTCTCCACCTCCAAGCACCAGTGTCTCAGTGATTGCCTCATTGCGCACTGGGCACAAACTTGAGATTAAGAGGTTCAGCATGACTCTGCTGGGTTGCAGAGGGGTTGGGAAGGGAGCCAGTTGTGCCTGGGAACGGACTTTGCCAAAGGTGGGGGGGAGGCAGGGATCAGGAAGTTAAAGGAACCCCCTAAACGGGCTAAAGGCTGCTTTGCACTAACTCTCTGAGGAGAAGGTACAGTTAGCCTTACTTTGCAACACTTTAAGTCCCAGGAGTATATATGTAAGAGAAATTAGCATAAACACATGACATCAGAATATGTGGTCATCACTACACACATCAGGCTTAAGTTCACTGTTGTTCTAACTTTGAGCAAAGAATCTTCTAAGCAAAGGAAGTGGGTAAGTACAATAATAGGGAAAACAGCCCTCCTGAAAAACTACTTTTTTCCTCCACTTTAAAGCAGTTCCAACAACTCCCAGGATTAGAAAGTCCAGACATGGAAAAGAGGATTGCAACCAGTGGGGGGAAACTATGGGAGGTGGGTGGATGGAGGCAAGTGATAGGCCAGGGACCAGGCCTGGCAGCGAGTGTCCCACAGGAGTAGTGGATTGTCAGAACAAATCAGAAATAAAGGCATCCTGATGGGGGAGACAGTCAGCTTTCCTTGCCAGACTCTGCCCATAGAGGGAGTGACATAAGACTTAGAAAACCTTTAGGTACTTTTAAGGTCTTATACCATGCCTCAGTTTCCCCAGAGTGGGCCATAACTAAGCCCAGGGCTGGGGCAACTGCCTCCACCTCTTGGCCAAGCCAGTTCTGCTTAACTCCTGCCCCTTATAGGGGTTACCATAGATCAACCCCAGGGTTCCTGGCACATTTTCAGGGTCTCTGGGGGTTGTGGGTACTGGGAGGAATCCTGAGACGGCTCGGGAGGGTCATCCAATTAGAGCCCTGTGTTTGGTTTCCATGCCCACTTGTCACAGAACTTGGTCCTGAGCTCTTATTTCAATCTGATTCCTCACAACCCCTAGCTCTGCCCTAAGACTCATATCCCCAGGGGCCTACCACTCCCAACCTGTTATTAATAGCTCTTCATACCAGCGGCCACTTGACTTCATACATTCTGGTGCCAAGACTTAAAAGTGCTTTGAGCTCCAGAGGCCTCTGACCCCCTTCTTCCTCAGCCCATCCCCTCCCAGTTCCATTCCTTCAGCAGCTGGGCCAGATAGTTGGGAGGCCGAAAATGACTGAGTCAGCAGTCAGGACCTACACTAGCTCCAGGAAGAGGAAGCTTCCAGTGTGAAGGGAGCAGGGCGGCCAGAGAGGGAATAGGGAACCAGGCCCACCTCCCTCACCAGGTTAGAGAGAGGGTCTCAGCCCAGGATGGACCAGTCCTCTGCATACTCCAAATAGCAGTCCGGGCCACAGCCACAGCAGGAAGGGCCCAGCTGAGTAGAGAAGAGGAGAGGGAATCAGGCTCTCTCACATTATCTGGAGGCTCCCTGTGCCCCACCCCCCACTCACTGCAGGGATCTTTTCGAGTGAACCCATTCCCAGAGCCCCAGCACACACAGCATGCTCCCTCGCTGTTTACCTCACTTACTCCAAGTTACACTGGCAGTTATCATTCTGAGCCTTTTCTCCCATAAAGACATCATACGACCTCTGAGGAAAGGGTCAGTCTCTTTTACTTCACTATGGCGGCACCTACAGTGCCTTAAAAGAGGTTAGATGGTTGGTTGGTTGCACCTCCCTGCCATTCCCAACTCTGCTGGACAAATTTGGGCTGGACAAATTCCTCAGACAGAGCAGAAACCTATCATTGAGGGGAAAGGCCTACAACCCAAAATACCCCTCACCAGCCCCGACACCTGCTCCACTGCCCCATGGACTGTGAAGTGTGGCATGGATACCACACCGTTCACCCGTCAAGCCTCCGAGAAGTAGACCTCTAAAGAGCTCCAGGGCAAATAGGATCGTGAATGTCATCCCCACCCCCATCTCAGTGGCTGAGGCTCACTCACCTTTACATTCTTGGGGTCAAAGGCAGCTTCCTTGGAGGGCTCAGGAGCTGCAGCAGGGGCTGGAGTTGGGGCAGGAACAGGGGCTGGGGTTGCCTTGGCAGCTTCCTTCTTAGGCTCAGGCTTCTTGGGAGGCATGTTGTCTTGTTGGGATCTTCCGTTGAGGTGGGACCTAGGAAAGAATCAAGAGACGCGGCGCCTGGGAGACAAGACAGGAGACTGGGCTGCCTCCCTCCCCTTTTATCCTGGGCAGGAGCCCCCACAGAGGGGCTCAGTGAGAGCAAGAGCAACTGCTGCTGACTATAAAAGGAAGAAACACCAGCAGGGGACAGCTGACAACTGTGTATTGTCACCAGGTTTGGGGCTACCAGTCCCCTTCTCCTCCCCCCACACTTCACACTCCTCACAGCCTCCACCTCTGGGACAGACTGACCCCTTCCTGCCAATTGGTGGAAACTCAAGGGGGACAGGAAAACAGACCCTCTCAAAAATGCCAGTCCAGCCAGAGAGATGAGCTGACTTGAGCAGTTGATAACCCTCACACAAAGCCCACGGGAGGGTCATGCTTTTTTTAGCCCCTCCCGGGCAGAGGCAGCCCACTGCACATTCCTTTTAAGCCAAGATCCTTTAAGCTGAGAGCCACTGTGGGGCCTGGGCTCTGTTCTGAGGCTCAACTCTCCGGCATGGAGCCCTGAAGCAGCAGCTGCTCCAACCAACCCACGCTGTCCCACACCATCCCAGTCCACAGGGTGAAACCCTCCATCTTCCAGAACAGGCATCCCAGGAACTCCACAGACTCAAGTCCCTTGGTCTATCTACCTACTTACTGCCCACCAACCTTGATCATTCATTCAACAAGTACTGGGCACTTAACTCCTGTCTGGGAGGGCCAGGGTGAGAGGCAGAGAGGAGTGGCTGAAAGTCGATGAGACTGGAGGTCAGAAAACTTGGGTCTTGTTTACCTCTAACTCATTCTGTGCCCCTGGGTGTGTGTCTGTGTGTGTATGTGTGTGTGTGTGTGTGTGTAGCGTTTACTATGTACCAGGCTCTGTTAGGTGCTATTCCTATAAAATCTCGTTAAATCTTCATTATTATTACTCCCATTTTACACATGGGGAGATTGAGACTAAAAGTGGTCAAGTTCAGCTAAGTATCTACGAGCTAGATTAGAAGCCAGGTGAAGTCTGACTTTAAAGTTTATGCTTGAATAATTGATATTAATCCCATTTATGAGGGGGACATGTATGTTTGTTTGTTCACCAGAAAGGTCAGGATGAATACACACTCAACAGCTAACAGAAGATCACCCTGGGGACCTAGAGGGTGAGGGCATGAGGACGACAGCAATCTGCAGTTTTTTACTTTTTCACTTCCTGTATTAATGGAAATTTTTATAAGCATGTGCTGTTTTTATTAAAAATGCTGAAAGTCACTAAAATGTTCAGAAAACAACAACAAAAGCTTATCCACTGCACAGAATTGCTTTGGGCTGAATCTTGAGACTCAACAGTTCAGAGGATAAAGAGAAATAAAGCTCAGAGAGGCAGAAAAGTCACTTTACCTTTCTAGGCCCACTTTCCTCACCTATCAAACACGATTGCTAGGCTACTTAATGACTAGTCGCTGTTAGCTCTTAAGCCTGCAATTCCAGGGGCCCTGGAGCCCACGTCTGTCTGCCCATTCCCAAAGCTCCCTCAGCACAGGCTCCATGTCCCTGATCTTTCTGAGCCAACAGGGCCCTGGGAGAGGGTCTCATCCCATCTCGTTTTATAGGTGAGGAATCTGGGGCCCAGGGGGACTTCTGAGTTGACTAAAGACATTCAGCCATTTACAGGCAGAGCCGAGCGGGCTGATTCTGGCTCCCTGTGTGCGGCGCTCTTAGACCACACTGCCCCTCCTATAGCCTATAGCTCTCACTGCTGGTGGGCAGAGAAGCCTTCAAAGGAAAGTGAGGCAGGAAAGGGGGGCACTTGCCCAAGGAGACGCTAGAGCAAGACCAGGGCTCAAACCCTAGGCCAGTCCCGGTCTTGGGCTGCACGGCTGCTCCTTCACTGTTTTCACCTCACCTCTTCCCCTCTTCTACTTTGCCTTCTCTCTTCCTTCTGACTCCCTGTCACCTGTCCCCTGTGCCTCTGCTTGCACCCTTGCATTTCCTGGCTGTCCCCTCCCTGACTACCTCATTCCCCAGAGGGGTTGGGAGCTCAGGTTGTTGGTGATGAGGAAGGCGGAAAGAGGAAGCCCAGTATCCCCCCTTTCTCCACCCCCACCACATCCCCTCCCTGGATTAGGTGTCCTGCAGGGTTTGCAGTTACACTAACTGGGGTTTCTGTAGAAAGCTGTAGGCAAGAAGCCAGAAGACCCAAACAAGAGTCCTAGTGACTTTGCCAGCCACTTCCCCTCTGGGCCTCAGCTCACTTATCTCTAAAATGAAAGATAATCAGGGGTTTTCAAACAGTCTGTTGGTCAACAGACACCCTGACTTGCTTCCGGCTGCAAGGGACACAGAGAGGCCAGGTCTTGGAGCTCCCGAACCCCTGCCACTTCAAGCAGCACCACTCCTGTGTGTTTTATATACTGGGGGTCCCACAATCATTTCCTAAGAAACGGTTCCATGGTTTAAAAGTTGTAAAACAACCACTGAATGGTGAGATGCTCTTATATGCACCTTCCAGTTAAAAAACAAGTTATTCTAATCATTCTAGAAAAGTATAATCCTCAAAAGACGGAGAGCTGGAAGGTTATCTTTTCCTTTCCTTTTTTTTTTTCCTCTCTTCTTTGTCTCTTTTTTTCTCCTTTCTTAATTCTAAGGAGAAGCAAAATATCCATGGGAACAGAGCTATGAGGTTAGAAAGCTGGGGAAACTGGATGGGGCTCGAGGGGCATCTGAAAACACAGAAGGGGTGTGGGCTTCAGACGCAGACAAACAGGTCTGAAGACTGGTTTCACCATTTCCTAATCTTGGGCCCAGTACCCTCAGGACCTTCAAGAGTAAACATTTCCTTCCTAAGTTGTTGTGAGACTCGCATGAAATAACATAAGTAAGGCACCCCAAACCATCCCTGGCACATAGGAAACATTCATAGCTGCTCATTTCATTTTGCTTTCCCAAGCAGGTGAAGCCAGAGGTGTGCTCAGGTTTCACAGATTTCCCAGAAGGAACTGCAGGAGAGGGGCCCACATGAAGGAGGGACAAATAAGGTGGCAGGGGCTAATGGAATTGTAAGGTGTGGGTTTAGGAATAAGTAAGAGATGGAAAGGAATGGGGGAGGGGGAAGAGTGGCAGCTGGGCATCCATAGTGTGAAATATTTGTGGCTCAGAAAGCATGTAGCAGGTCCCTGGGGCCAGGCAGCCTGCCCGTCAGTGACACTCAAATGAGGAGCCCGCCTGCCTGAAACTTTAGGCCACAGGGGCCCAGAGAAGGAGGCGATGCTCCTCAAATCAGGTTCTGATTCTCTTTAAGCAACACCAGCTAAAAAAGTGGCTGGCACTTCAGAAGCAACTAGAGTAGAGGTGTGGTTTCCCAGAGAGAGCCATGCATCAAGAATGAAGATACTTGACAGTAGCCTTGTTATTACGAAAACTCCTGATGCCCACAGTTCATAGGAGCCCAGTACTCGGAGTCAGAGTTTTCATTTTCTTATGGTCCTCATTCTGCTTCATGGTCACTGCCTTTCACCTTCAAATCTTATCCTTCTAGAGTACCCTTCATAGGGTCTTACCCTCCAATACATGCTGACCAATGAGAGCAAAGGAAAGGAAGAGAGAAGGAAAGAAGAGGCAGACGTGTGAAGAGGCAAGTGTAGTAGCAGGTTCTGGCAACCTAACAACTCCCTCTGGGAGGCATCTCATGCTTCCCGAGCCAGAGTTGCTCCAGCCCACTCAAATGCTCCCACTGGAAGGACTTCAAACTCAGTAGATGGAAAACACAGGACAGAATTTCACACCAACCAGTGTATGCCACATGTCAAATTTGGAGACAAATGCACAGAGGAGAATTGACATCAGCCCTCACTTGGGCTAGGCTTACACATACTCACTCTTCCTCCTGTTTTGCCCTCTAACCACATAGGACTTGTGTCCTGCCCTGAGAGCAATCCATTAGTCGCCTGCCTGGGATCAAATGCTGCTGACAGAAGGCCTGGCTGTTAATGCCTTGTCCCTGTCACCCTTCCTCCTCTCTTCTGGCCAATGTCTCATAAGCTAGACATCACAGGGCAAAGCTCTGGCCAACACTCTGTTAATCTGTCCCCATAGAGGGCACTGGGTAAATCGGGCTCTGCTGCAAGGCAGAGGTTAAGAGGGCCCACGAAGGAGTCAGACTGCCTGGGTTAGAGTCCTGACTCAGTCAGTTTGTCAGGCAAGCTAGTTAACTTATTTATATCTCAGTTTTCCCATCTGTTAAATGGAGTTGCCAATATAAACTCATAGAGTGGTTGTGAGGATTAAACAATTTAATGTGGGTGGCATGCTTAGAACAGTGTCTAGCACAGAGCAAGTGCTCAAAATCCTTAAGCCTGAGTCCTGATTGAACTTGTGTGACTGCTGCTACCTCTCCCAAGATCAATCATGGAAGAATTATAAAGAGAAAATACCAAGAAATGAAGGAAACTGTGAGAAACCTCTTGGGTGAAGGGGGACCCTGATTTGAACAGTTGTGTGTGTGGCAGAGGGATGGCGTTGGTTGGAGCAGGAGGTGGCCACGCATGGCTGTGGAATGATAAAGAAGAAAAGGAGCCCTGGGGTTCTCATCTCTCTTTTCCTCCACTATTGTCTTAAAACAAACACTGCCACTCAGGTGACTCAAACGTGTGATCCAGGTGCTAGCAAGGGCAACGTCACGGCACTGAAGATGCCCTGTGCTTGTGAGGAGCTGAGAAAAAACGGGTAGGGGGCAACCCAACTTTGGACAGTTGTTTCCCCTCCTCATCCCCTAAACATTCAGGGCAAGTGAATTGCAATCTAAGAAGCCCTTGCCCTGAAGGCCGCTTCTTCCAATGGTGGTGGGGGGCGGGGAGGGGGCCAGCAAAGGGTAAAGCCCTAACATGAGGAGTTATTTTGTGGGGTTCAGCCTGACTGACTTGGAAGTTTTGATGCCTGGGGTTTTCAATCCTAGGGGTCATTCACTTCCAACTCTCAACTCCTGAGCTTAATGGCACTGGTACGCACTGTTGGACAAAGCAAACTATGTACCCATGGGCAAAATAACAAGACAGATGAGGAGCACTACTAATTCCGAAGGATACAACCTACTTGATTACAGATTGTACTTCAAGTAGAAATACGACAACAGACAAACCAAGATTTTAAAACTAGCTTAATAAACATGCTGAAAGAGACAAAGGAAAATATCACCAGTATGATAACAGAACAAGAAAACATAAAGAAGAACTAAACAGAAATATCAGATACAAAAAGTATAATAGTCGAAATTAAAAAAAAATTTAGCAAAACAAGCAATATATTATATATAAAGATTAATAACTAAAATAGAGCACACAATATATTTGAAAAGTAGCAGAACGGACAGAGCTGGGAAATATATTAGGGAATTGAAAGAAAAAAGGAAAATATCTCTCAGAAGGAAAAAGGAAAGGCAAAGAAATAGAAAAGCTAAGAAATGGGTAGAAGTAGAAGTGCTCTGTGGTTTAGAAGGGCAATCAAGCTAAGTATACATCTGAGAGAAATCTCACATGAGTTCATAAGGGACATGAATGAGGCTGTTCGCCACAGCATGATTTGTGGTGGCAGGAGTCAGAAGCAATCTAGGTCTCCATCACTGGGAGAATGCTTGGGTAAGATGTGAATACACGTCATGAAAGAGTGTATGGCAGTTAGAAGCAAAAGATTAGACGATACACAGAAGAAACAGAGTGATAAGTAAGAAACTGAGATATAAACAACAACATTTCTATATATGAAAAATATATGCCTGTAACCTCACTGATATCATACTGCATATGAATGAGCTAAAATTGAAGCTCCAAGGGAAGAAAATGCTTATTTGCAACTTAGCCAGATAAGTACAAGAATTTATACTAAAATTGAAACCTCTCATAATGCAAATCAATACACATTTTTCTAACATAATATGCAGAAGATGTAAATTGTAACCAACAGCATTATGTAAACTGCAAAAATGACAAGAAAAGTTTAAATGTTTTGTCAATATTAATAAATTTAGAGCTGCTCTTCAATTTATGCAATAAATCCTTGAATTTCGTGTTAGTAATACTGAGTTGACACAAGAGTTAGTGAATTTACTTAACTTGGACATAGTTTTGAAACTGATATGCTTTTACTTCAAAGTCAAATCAATTCTTCTAAAATAGATGAAGCAATTTTGTCAATTTGGATATGAATATTAAAGGAAAATGATTTTTTTTGGTACTGGATTCAGTTATTGGAAAATTTTAAAGTATGCTTGGAATAACTTGGGTATGTGAATCTACATTTTCAACTATGAATTTTAAGAAATCTAAATACAGATCAAGTATTTCTGATGAAAATTTTGCATTCCAATTGAGATATGCTACAAGAGTAAAGTACACAGTGGAGGGGCCAGGACGGTGCATACTGGTTGAGTTCAGCAGGCTCCACTCTGTCAGCCTAAGATTGCAGGTTCAGATCCCAGGCACTGACCTACATCACTCATCAAGCCATGCTGTGGTGGTGTCCCACATACAAAAATGGAGGAAGATGGGCACAGATGTTAGCTCAGGACCAATCTTCCTCAGCAAAAAGAGGAGGATTGGTGGTGGATGTTAGCTCAGGGCTAATCTTCCTCAAAAAAAAAAAAAAGGAAGATCGGCAACAAATGAAAAACCTAAAACAAAACGAAAAACACACAGTGGGTTTTGAAGACAAAAAAAGAATGTAATATATCTCATTAATAATTTTTATATTGATTACACATTGAAATGATAACATTTTGGATGTACTGGGTAAAATAAAATATATTACTGAAAAATTTTAAATACATACATACTCGAAGCAATATCCATTATTCAAGGACACAAACAAAAAAATACACATTAAAAATATTTGATGGTTGCCCAATGTAAGATAGTTCAGATGTGATAGGGCAATAAGATAAAAGAGAATAAATAAACAATCAAACAAGAGAGGCCTCACATGGACCATTGATGAAAGAAGGCCATAAATCAAGGAGAATGATTTAACCCGATCCTCTGTTATCTAAGATTCCTTGCCACCAAGGAAGAAAAAAGCAATAAATAATCTGAAGTCTCAGTGACCCTTAAGGCCCAGAGCACCAAAGGTAAAGGCAGAAAAGGAGTGGAAAGGTATCTAAAATCAAAATTTCCAGAACCATGGTAGCACTGGCTCTCAGAGCACTTTAAATCATCCCCTCGAATTTCGTTTCTGCTAGTGCTTTAGCACAGATGGAGAATGCTACATATGTTTGGCCCAATCATTCAACAGTCAACCAAAATGGTTGAAGCTAATTTCTGTGCTGCAATCAAGGCAGTGCCGCCTACTGACGTATCTGTGAACTGAACCATGCAAGGAGGGCACTGGGAGGGGCCCAAGAACAGGTGGGTTAGAGTCTGACTGAGGATCTAAAACAGAGCACAGGACAGTTGGTGTTTGGCAAAGCAATTTATAGTTGAAAAGCAGCAGAGACCAAGTCGGAATCCTCATCAGTCATCCAAACTGCATTCTCCCAGACATCCTGACAGCTGCAAGGGATTTCAGAGGCCCAGAGAGAAAGGGACGACTTGTCCAAGGTCACACTGTGAGTCACGGCAGACCTGAGACGAGAACCCAGCACACTACTCTAAGGCAACAGTGGAAGCTGGTAGAGCTGATAGGGGTTCCCTCAGGGTGAGGCTTGGCCCCAAAGGGAGCAAGGAAGCAAGAAGACATCAGTGAAAGAGCTGGCCTGGCACGCACAGCATATATGACTCTCGGTAAGGAAAAAGAGACTCAAACCCTTAGCAGGCACTTTTTCTCAGCATTTGGGGATATGTTTTTAATGCTAAAGACAATTCTCTTTTCTTGGTTTCCCTTTCCAACTTCTTCTTTTTCTTCTTGAATTCTGACTTCCTTCCTAGTACTCCACCAGTGACTTCTCTGTGGCTAGATCTAGCGGTCTCATCCCTAGGCCTGCTCTGCCACACTTAGAAAGCCAAAGTTCTGTCACTGACTCTCCCCTCCCTTATCTCCTTTATCCAGATTATGCTCATTCATTCGTTCAACTAACACTTACTGAGCACCTAGAGTATCAGGTACTTTTACTAGGATGAATAAGAGGCCAGCCCTGTCCCCAAGGAGCTCACTGTCTGGTATGGAGGATGTGGATGTATAAATAAATAGTTTTAATATAATAATGAATACTCTCACAAAGGTTTTACGAGGTATTACAACCAAAAGAGAATGCATTTAGTTCTTCCTGAAAAATCTATATCTCCAGGCCCAACTTCTTTCCTAAACTGCTCAAGCTTCACATTTGCAACTGACTTTCAACATTGTCACCTGAGGCACTTCAAACCCATTATATTTTAAACCTAGCTCATCACCTGTCTCCCAAATCATATATTTGTGACACACAAAATAAACAACAAAGTCTATTCAAGACAACTATAGTATATGCATAATCAAGACTGGAATATAATCAAGTCTGTGTTTAATCCATTGCTGTGCAACTTATTTGGAGAAAAATGAAAGTCTGCCTAGAACCTAGAAAAGGGAAAAGCAAAGAATCTATCATTTGGTGGACGTCCTCTCCAGATGATATAGATATTTTTCATCTAGCAGTCAGGTATATATGTCCCTTCTGAGAAAAAGGAGATAATAGCCAGTAAGATCATTCAATTCACTTTTTTGGTTCTGTCTGTACTCACCAAACAGCTTTCTGGTTAGAATCTGAACACCCTAAGGAGAAGGAATTGGATAAGAATATTTCTCACTGTAAGTGAGTAACTCAGAACTATTTTCATTTTCCATCTTTTTTCAGATTCAACTATCTAGGATCCTAGAATAATGGAAATTTAGAGCTGCCTAGATTCCCTAGCAGCCTCCTTGTTGCATTCCCGGACCTTACTCTCTCTCTCCTCCAATACATAATCCTCAGCTGTTAGTATAATCTTTCTCAAATTCCATTCTCATGAGGTTACTCCCAGCTCAATTATCACCAGCAGCTCCCTAGGTCTATTTTATCAACCTAAAGTCATCAGCATGGAACCCAAAGCTCATTAACTGTTCCTAATACCACCACTTCAACCAAGCTTATACAGCCTGCACTCCAGGCAAGCTAATTTGCTTACAGTTTGTCTCTTTCCCTGTGCTTTCCAAGTCTGCCTAGCCCTCCTAGCCATAGGCCACGTAGCACATCTCAGAGCTCACCTCAACCAAGACGCATTTCCTGATTAGCCTCAACACTTCAGACACCGCCTTGACTTTAAATCCCTTAAGGACTTATGTGCAAGGCCAGCATGTTCTCTGGGTTCAGAAAGAGGGAGTCAAAAAACATCAAGTTATGACCAATAAGAGATTAAAATTAAGTGGTCAAGTCATTTAATCATCAGGTATACCTACAATATTTTATTATCTGTTTATATTTGTGCAGGACACTATGTTAGGTGATGGGGACATTATGGTGAGCCAAGTTCCTGTCTTCATGGAACTTATATTAAATAAATATAATTAAAATTACCATATATACTACGAAGGAAAAGAACAAAGACATGAGACAGAATCATAGGTGAAGCTAATAACTCAGATTAGCTAGGAAATAGAATATTCTCAGAACGTGATATTGAGGCTGACGCCTGAAGAACAAGTAGAATTTAGCCAGTTAAAGAGTAAAAAAGGGGCTGGCCTGGTGGTGCAGCAGTTAAGTTCGTTTGCTCCAGTTAGGCGGCCTGGGGTTCACTGATTTGGATCCCCGGTGCGGACCTACACACCACTTGTCAGGCCATGCTGTGGCAGGCATCCTACATATAAAGTAGAGGAAGACGGGCGTGGATGTTAGCTCAGGGCCTGTCTACCTCAGCAAAAAGAGGAGGATTGGTGGCAGATGTTAGCTCAGGGCTAATCTTCCTCAAAAAAAAAAAAAGAGTAAAGAAAAAGTATTTTAGGAAGAAGCAATAGCTGTAAAGTTTTCCACTTTAATTACTCAGTCAACACTTTCTTTTTTCTTTTTTGAGGACGATCAGGCCTGAGCTAACATCCGCCACCAATCCTCCTCTTTTTGCTGAGGAAGACTGGCCCTGAGCTAACATCCATGCCCGTCTTCCTCTACTTTATATGTGGGACGCCTGCCACAGCATGGCTTGATGAGCGGTGAACCCTGGGCCACAATGCTTTTCAAAGAACAATATAGAGAAATGTAAGACTTGGGCTTCCCTTGGGGAGACAAGACTTAAATAGAATAATCAATTGTATTAGTCTGCTCAGGATGCTATAACAAAATACCTCAGGCTGAGTGGCTTAAACAACAGATTTATTTCCTCACAGTTCTGGAGACCAGAAGTCCATGATTAAGGTGCTAGCAAATCTGGTTTCTGCTGAGAGCTCTCTTCTCGGTTTGCAGATGGCCACCTTCTTGCTGAGTCCTCATATGACCTTTCCTCGGTGCATGTGCACAGGGGAGGGTGGTAGAGAGAGAATGAGCTCTCTAGTGCCTCTTCTTATAAGAACACCAATCCTGCTGGATCAGGGCCCCACCCTTATGATTTCATTAATCTTAATTATTTCCTTAGAGGTCCCATATCCAAATACAGCCATGCTGGGGGTTAGGGCTTCAACATATGACTTTTGAGAGAACACAAACATTAAGTATAGAGTATCAATCAATAAACAAAAAATAATTATAGGAACAGAACGAGTTAATTTTATTCATTCATTAAACAAATAAGAATGAGTACCCATTATGTACCAGATACTGTACTAGGTGTGGAGAATACATCCCGGAACAGGTCGACAGAGCTTCTGTCCTCATGGAGCTTACAGGCTAGATAGGAAGTAGACAATTAAACAGGTAATTATAATAAAGGGTGATGAGAGTAATGACAAGAGCAACAGCAGGGATAGCCAACCTATCCCTGAATTCCAATAGGTCAGAAAAGGCCTGAAGAAGTATATTTAGAGGATGAGCAGTGAGAGCCAGGTGAAGAGTGAAATTAAGAGTATCCTGGACAGAGAGAGCAGTACATGCAAAGCCTCTAAGTCAAGAAAGTGGGTCAAGAAGTTCCATGGAGCTGGTGAAGGGGAGGGAAAAGAATTTTTCCCTCTACCCTCTTAGGTTCAGTATCTGGGGCCCTGAAAAGTAAACTGACAAAAGACAAATCAACAGAATTATAAAAACAAGCGTTTATTTACACATGCAACACTCATACACACAGGAGAATTCAATGATAAGTAAGTCAAAGAAGTGGTTAAAATTTGGGGTTTATATACCATCTTAGCAAAGGGCAATAAATTTGTGGAAAGCAACAAGACAAAGAAAAAAGGATTTGGGCATCTAGGGGTGGTAAATTGTAGAAAGGTAAAGATATGGGTAAACTAATGGAAGATAAGGGTTATTTTAGTAGGGTTTGTTTGTGCAGACCCAACTCTGCCAACTCTCTGTCTCGTGATAATCTTTGTTTTCCTCCTCCTACTAGAGGAGAGGGAAGAGGAAACACCGTCACAAAGGGAAATTTATGTCCTGCTTTTAGCTGCTTCTTAATTGTTTTCAGCTCAAAATAATCCTTATGCCAAAGTGGCATATTCTGATCTCCTTCTCTGGAATATAGAGTATAAGAGGGAGACAGATGAGATAAGGCTAAATAAGGAGGCAGGGACTAGACCATGGAGGACCCTGTAAGACAAGTTGAAGGGTTTGGACTATATCCTAAGAACAACGGGAAATTGTGAGCTGGGGGTGGGAGGAAAATTTTGGGAGGGGAGTCCTGACATGATCAGATTTGTTTTTGGAAGTAAAACTGGAGGCAGGAAGAGACATGAAGTCCTCCTAATTTTAGAAGGTAAAATTAGCAGGGCTTTGTGACTAGATGTTAAAGAAAAGAGAGTGGGTTTTAGGTTGGGCAATGGAGAAGACAGCAATGCCTTAAACTTGGATAGGAAATATTTCAAATGTGAGGAAAGAGGAGCTCCTTTCTGACCAAAGTACCTGTGAGACACACACAAAGAGATGTCCAGTTGACAGCTAGGCATTTGGGTCTGGAGTTCTAAGAAGCAGCCTGGCTGCAGAAACAGATTTTGGAACAATCTGTAGATCAAAAACTGAGGCCACAAGAATGGATGGGTTTGCCTACGAAGAACATGTAGGATGAGAAGAAGACCTAGAACAGGCCCCTGAAGCATTCTAATGTTACAGGGGCTGCAAAGCAAACTGATAAAGAACAGAGCAGCGGGAGGAAAACCAGGAGACTGTGATCGGAGAAGCCAAAGGAAGGAGATGATTTGACCAAGAGGGAAGACCAAAAAAAAGGGCAGGGGGATGGAGGAGGGGGAGGAAGCCTCAAAGTCAGGTAACAAAAGGAGGATAAAAGGCAGCAAGCAACAAAGACAAAAGAAGGGCACAGACAAGGAGGACTGAAGGAATTCAGAAGAGTAAGCTACTTCTAGGCTATGTTTCAGTGGGACCTGCTTCTGGCCAATGATACCATGTCTAGCTTCTTGAACAGTTCCCTAATGCTGGCCTCCAAATCTGATTGAACATGAAACAGACTAAGAGGCAGGCTAAGGAGAAGAGATAATTTACCATGTTTGGAATAACGCTTATTGTAACCTAATTCCACTCACAAGCTAAACATATGTGGATAATGAATGACAGAAGGATACCCAAGTGGTTGCTAGATGGTGAGTTTAAGTACGTCAATCAGGAACACAGAAGGAAGTAAAAATGCTCTAAAAGATCCCATTAAGGCACAACTTCAAACAATGTGGGCTTGCTGTGGATGAGGAGAAAACCACAACAGATGTATTAGCCCAATGAACAACAGTCAGAAAAGAGACACCTTTTTTCAGGGGGGGAAGAAACAAAAAAAGGCTTTAGGAAAATTCTAAGCTTATAAGCCAGATGTCAAGCATAACAGACTCTTTAAATGCTGACTCCAGATACACATTTCCCTACAAAAAAATATCATCTTTATGTATCCTGTGTTGTAAATTCCTACATTTAAGTTTACAAGAATCCATTGTGCAAGTATAATACTTGGGTTGGCAGACCACAAGCTTAGCATGAGCAAACAGTGTCATGTGACTGATAAAAAATGCAAGTACAACTTTAGTCTACTTCAATAGAAGTTCTCAGATAATAAAAGCAATAGTCCTACTGCACTCTGAATTAATTAGAATAAATCTAGAGTGGTGTATTCAGTTAAAACCATCAATTTTTTTTTCTTTTTAGGAAGATGGGCCCTGAGCTAACATCTGTTGCCAATCTTCCTCTTTTTTTCTCCCCAAAGCCACAGCACATAGTTGCATATGCTAGTTGTAAGTCCTTCTAGTTCTCCTATCTGGGATGCCTTCACAGCATGGCTTGACGAGCAGCGTGTAGGTCAGTATCCAGGATCTGAACCGGCAAACCCCAGGCTGCTAAAGCAGAGCATGCGATGGGGCCGGCCTGGTGGCACAGCAGTTAAGTTCACAAGTTCTGCTATGGCGGCCCAGAGTTTGCCAGTTCGGATCCCCGGTGTGGACCTACACCCCACTTGGCAAGCCATGCTGTGGCAGGCATCCCACATATAAACTAGAGGAAGATGGGCATGGATTTTAGCTCAGGGCTAATCTTCCTCAAAATAAAATAAAAAAGAAAGCAGAGTGTGCAAACTTAACCACTACGCCACCAGGCCAGCCCCTAAAAGCATCAAATTTTAAGAGTAACATCTCTTACCTATCCCTTTCTTTCCATTCCCACTGCCAGATTCTCTCATCTCATACCTGGTAGATTGTTTCCAAAGTTGGTCTAGCAATCACTCATTCCCATCAGCACATGACTTTTGCAGTGTCACTTCACTAGCCTCCCATTTAGAGTTGGAGTCTATTTCTTTTCCCACTGAATCCAAGCTGGTCTTATATCTGACTATAACCAACAAGAAATGATGGAGTTTGACTAACAAGCTTAGGCCTTAAGGGACCTCACAGCTTCTGTGTTCTCCTTCTTGGTTGCCAGCCACCAAGTCAAGAAGCTGGGGCTAGACTACTGACTAATGAGAGGCCACGGCTGAGAGAGAGGTCATGTGGAGGAGAACTGAGGAGCTCAGACAACAGCTAGCACCCAGGCCTCAAAGGTGTGAGCAAAGCCATCTTGGGTCTGCCATTAAAGCTTTGGGTCTCCCAGTAAAGCAAACTATGCTAATATTCCATACCCATGCTATCCATTACGGGAGTCACTAGCCACATGTATCTACTGAGTCCTTGGAATGGCTAGCACATCTGAAGAACTTCATTTGTAATTTCACTTGATTTTAACTAAACTTTAAATAGCTGGTGGCTACCATATTGGACAGTATAGAAGACTATTCCCACTCTAATTCATCCAACATAATTCTGCTGAAAGAACAGGGCACAGGACAGCAAAGAATCACTTAGCACCTATCCTCTCTGGGGCTACAAGTACATAAGCAGTGACTAGAGACAACTTGGTGGTGAAGAATATAGTAGGTCTGCCAACTGGTGTTAAAAAAAACAAAGACTTCCCTCCAACATTATCGAAAGGAAGGGAGTGACCCATTCTAACCTGATTTCATCCCCATAAAATGTGAGAACCAGAAAGGGAAACTGCCACACAGTGCAATATACAGCCCATGTCTAGCCTAGAGATGTCCTGATTAGAAAATTAACTTTCAAAACTGTTTTCCTCATTTATTGAAAAAGAAAATTTTAGTAGTTCCCTGGTTCACACATTTTTGAGAGAAAGGAAAGAAATTTGAAAGAGCCTACTATGTGTGTTAGACACAGCTACAAAGATTAATGCATTTAATTCTCTTAATCATTTTTTTCAGACTAAGCAAACAGAAGTTCAGAGAGGTTGTGACTTGCGTAAGGATCTAAAACTAGTTAGTGCAAGAGATAAAATTCTAAATCAAGCCTCCGGATTTCCCAATTACTATGATGCCTCCCCTATCAAGAATAAAAATTTCTGCCTGCCTTCTGAGATTTTCCATTATTTGGTCACCTAAGTAATTATTTCCAGTTAATGCCTTAACTCTTACCAGAGTGATCTCACTTCCGCTTCCCTTCACTTACAATCTCCTTCTTTCTTTTCTAATTCTACTCGCCCTTCAAAGCCCAGTTTCCCTCCCTTTTTCCTTGCTCATCTTAATCCCCATTGATTTCCCTCTCCTCTGAATTTTTACATCACTTACAATGGGCACGACATAATGTAGCACTTTTGGTTACATTGCTTTTCCCTCAAGTAGACCATAATCTCTCTGAGGACACGGGCCATACAAATCTTTGGAGGGTGGCAATCCCTCCAAACTTCCTGTTTCCCTTTGAGCCATGAATAGGTATTTCTGGAATGGATGAATGACCTAAGCTCAACAAATACTTCTTGATTAATTAAAGTCCGCGCCACACTCTCACGTTTTACCCTTTGCTTAATCTACCGCGCACCGAGTCCTGGTGAAATGCCCAGCGGAGAATCGCAACCGCAACCAGGCCACGTAACGCTCTCCGCCCGCTCCGGCACGCCACGCCCAGCCTGCTGGCAGCCGATTGGGCGTGGCCCAGCCTAGAGGAGGCAGGGTGGGCGTGGCGTGCGTGAGTGAAGGCGTGGCGAGAAAAGAAACCTACGCTCTGGATCGGACTCGGTAGTCTCCGGTAATCCTCGACAATTTCCGGCAACGGTCTCCTCCTCCGCCGATTCACTTCGGGTGTTTCCGGCCTCCTTCGGACTTTTCCGTCTGGCTCCCGCGCGGATCTCTCCACTTCGGGTATTTCCGTGTCCCGCTCGGAGGTACTCGGCAGTCTCTCGGCCTCCCCCATTCCCCGGTAACGGTCGCTGGTGAGTTTAAATGAGCCGGGGCTGGCCGGGCCGGAGCCGCTACGGGGGGGGCCTGAGGCACTGCAGAAAGTGGGCCTGAGCCTCAAGGATGACGGTGCTGCAGGAACCCGTCCAGGTAATGCGAACCTCGTTCTCTCAGGCTGGGCTCGCAGCCTCGGTCGGGAAGCAGCGTATGGCCACTCCGCGGCCTGGTGCGGCCTAGGCCCGGCGGCTTCTCCCGCCTCCCCTGTGCCGGGTCCTGCCTATCCTCTCGCCAGTTCGGAGGCCTCGCCCGCAGCCCCCGCCGACTTACCTTTGGCCCTCTGTCGCTTCTACCCCTCGTGTGAGCTGGGTTCGGCGAGAATGGCTTGGTCCCCCTCCGAGCCAGCGTCCGCCCGGCCCCTCCTGTCAGTCCGGGGGCCTGGCCCCGCCGGCGTGAGAACTGAGGGGCCGAAGACGCGCCCCAGGTGCTCTCGTGCCTCGGGGATGGCTGGGAAGCACGTTTGATCGGAGCTTGTGCGATCCTCATAATGGTGGGGCAAGTTTGGGGGAGGGGTGGGATTGTTTTTGTTGTATGTGAGGGGGGAGGGGGGTAGATCGGTGTTTTTAATACTAATTTTTATTTCGGTAACAGACTTTGAAGCCCACGTTGCTTTTCTCGCTCAGTGAATTTCCCACTGGACAATGATCTGAGAAGAGAACTCCAAGGCCCAGCGCCGAGGTGCAGGCACCTGTACAAGGGGCGGGGGTGGAAACGGCAAATTTGGGTTTTTCCATGACCTGTGCCGGGGGACCAGGAGCGTTTTATTGTGCATGTGTATAAGGCGCTCAGGAAGTGAAAGACAGATAGTGGTTTTACCATCCGCTTCACTGTCCTTCCCCCGCCAAGGTGTGCCTTGACGGACAGGGCTCCGCTGGCATGGAAGAAACACTACTGGATTTTAAGTGTGTGATGCAGTGCCAAGTCATTTTCCCCCTTGCCACCTGAAGAAACTGAATCTTTTGTCCCTTGCTGATGAGCCAGGGCTGGGAGGTTTGCAGCCCACCGTCTGATCTTTAACTGGATGAGAGTTGACCTCTGTCGACTGCTGTCATTGCGTCATGGATTTTCTCTATTTTGAAGTTAGAAAGCAAACCGATTTTAAAAATTACTTTATAATGCCCTTAATAGGCCTGTGATATCAAATAGTAAATATTTTAATACATCCCTACTTCCCTATTTGCTTAATTCTTCACAGGATGAAATACCAATTTCTCCTAGTTTGGCTGCTTTTCCAACTTTTTACATATAGCAGCTGTCAGTGTTTGAATTAATGTAACGTGGGATTCTATTTTAGCAAATTTACCTGTTTGTATGTTGTACCAGTGCTTCCAAAGCTATTTCTTTTCATCCAAATTCCTCTTAATAGTAAAGAGTCTCTTGTAAGATTTTTTGTTTTGAGGTTTAACATGAAATTAGAAGATGCTATCTGTACCTTCTTAAATGGATAAGCGGATCACTCAAGTTGTTTAATATCTGTTTCATAGTCTTGTAGTTTTGTCTTAATGCTACATTTGCCTTCTCTGGCCCCAAAAGACTTCTAAAATGATAAACTAGTTGTATTGCTAGCCTATAACCACTATTTTATAATAATTTCAACTTATATAAAAGCATGGAGAAGAAAATAAATATGGAGCCTATTCCTAGGTAGTACCCATCAGGTTTCCTCTTTTCCTTAAAGTACTCTTAGCAGTAATGCAGGTAGGTATTTTTAAGGCTTTAATGTCAAATTTCTCATTTTTTTTTCCCACACTACCTTTATCCATTAGATTTGGGGATGGTGGTAAGAAGTTTTAGGATATGGCATAGTATAAGAAGAAAGAAGAGATCTGGAGCAGTGGGAAGAACACGCAATTTTGGCTACAATGATAAAGATCAACTGATTAGAGATAGTACTGAAAATGGGAAAGAATTAGGAAGAAAATAAAAATAGGACTGATAAATAAGATACTGTATTTAAAAAAAAAACTGTAATAAGTGATTGCGTGTATTTGTAAAGGAATGAGAGTAAGTTGGAAAGTTGTTTCCTTTCTTGGGATGCCTCAGGGTTTGTGGTGTTACTAGGAATAGGAAGAAATTGAGAGAAAAAAATGAGCGACTGTTCTCTGCTGCTTTTTCTTTAAAGTTTTAATGTGGAATAGCCAGTCTGACATAAGCTAAATATAAGCTCCTCCAAATTATCTCTCATAGAAAAGTGTTATTTAATATTTGAGTCTCTACAAAAATCCCTCCTATTATGAGACAGAAATTCTGTCAGTTATTTTTAATGTAACTGGGGAAGGCACACTACCCTAAATGACTTCAATCAGTGCTAATTTGGAGGTTTATAAAATTCACCTGATGAAATTGATAAAAAAGCAAAGACATTTTAATAGATTTATCAATCATTCGTGGGGGTGGGACTTCACAGTTAGAAGTGTTGGATGAAGTTGTAAACAAGTCTTATAAAAATTGCCTTAATAAGCAGTGTGGTAAGTGGGTACTATACACATAATATCCTTTTAGAGATCATTAGATAGTGAAGGAATACTTTTGGCTTGGGTTAAGATGTGCAGGAACAGCATTTAACGTGGATTCAAAGGATACAATATTTCAAATAACTTAGAATTAAAGTTGGTATATTAAGGAAAATTGTGTTAGATGACCAAAAAAATAAAAAATGGCTTTACTGATGTCAAAGATTTATGTGAACAGTTTCAGTAAATTGTTGTATTCAAGAAGAGTAGAAAAAAATGAAATTTCTAAATATATTTTGTGATTTTTAAAGTGTATGTGTAACTAAATTGATAATAGGCATTTGACTATTTGGTCTTCATTCAAAAATTTATATATTCAAGTTAGCTGAAACACATTTGTTTATGAAATTTTCCTTTGGAAAATAGGAGATTACCTTGTATTTAGGTACAATATAGTATCTTGAAGACAGTGCTACATAGTACCCGAACTGAGAGAATAAGCTTTGGGAAGTGAGAGTGGAGGAGGAAGTCACCGAAAATACATAATCCTTTAATTCCTTTATGGACTAGTATCCTAATGTAGCCCTTCTTGTGTTTATCGTCTATAGAGAAAGAAAGCTTTAGACAAATAATCACAAATTAATAATTACAAACTGTGATAAGAAGGACACTATAAATAGGGTGTTAGGAGAGAGACATAATAGGAAGGACCGGACAAGAGCCCAGGTGTCTGGTTTGCAATTGGATCACCAAAGGAGGTACTGCAAAACAGCAAAAAAGTTAAGCAGCAGCGTCCATGAAAAAAATCAAACAGGAAAGAATGTTGGGCACCTTCTATGTGCCAAACACAGAAGAATATAAAAGACATTCTAAAACCTCTAAAAAGGATGTCAGGAAAGTCTTTTTTGAGCAAGTAACATTGAAGCTGAGATTTGAAGGTTGAGAAGGAATCATTAATTTGAAGAGCAGTACATGCAGAGGAAACAGCATGTACAAAGTCCCTAAGACAGCAGAATTTGTCATTGGAAGAACTGAAAGAAGACCAATGTGGCTGTAATGGGAGGAGGGAGGCAAGAGTAAAAACAGTCTTAGGATGAAGGTAACCTGAACCAATGTAGTAGCAATAGTAGGAAAGAGGTAGCTAAATTCAAGAGAGATTTTGGAGGTAGAACCAATGAGACATGGAAATTGATTGGGGGGGCAAGGAGCAGATCAAGATCGGCTGCCTGGATTTTGTTTTGGTGGTGCCATTTAATAAATGGAGAATCCTTTGAATGGGGGACAATTTGAAGGAGGACAATTAAGAATTCTGTTTTGAACAAATTCAATTGAAAATATTTGTGAAACCAGCCGTTAGAAATGTGGAGACAGGGGCCGGCCCCGTGGCCCAGTGGTTAAGTTCGCACGCTCTGCTTTGGCGGCCCAGGGTTTCGCTGGTTTGGATCCTGGGCGTGGACATGGCACCGCTCATTGGGCCACGCTGAGGCTGCGTCCCACATGCCACAACTGAAATAGACAACTCTGTACTGGAGGGATTTGGGGAGAAAAAGCAGAAAAAAAAAAAGATTGGCTACAGTTCTTAGCTCAGGTGCCAATCTTTAAGAAGAAAAAAAAAAGTGGAGACATAACCTCTAATCTTTTGAGGGATCCAGTCTTGCTGGGAAAATAAGAATGCTTAACAAGAACAATTGGGTCATGTTATAAGTCAGTGTGTAATTGATTGCACAGATAAAGAAATTCAGGAGAGAGAGATCCTCATAGACCAGAAAAATGGGAAAGATTTCTTGAAGGGGTAAAACTTAAAGCTTTAGAAGATTAAAAGAGTTTGAATTGGTAAAGAAGAAAAAGAATATTCTTTGCATGGAATGGCATGAGCAAAAACCCAAAGTTGAGTATGGTGTTTATGAACAAGAGAACAGTAAGATATTATAAAATGGGAGCAGGAAGGCATAAGGTTTGGCTAGCCAGGCAGAATCAGGTTATAGGGGACTTAACATCCTGGCTGAGGAGTTTAGATTTAATGTTTTGGCAATAAATAGCCATTATAGGTTTTTGAACAGAAGAATTATGTAAGGAAAGCACTGCTTTGGGAAGATTAATCTGGCGCTTTTGGGAAGGAGGGACAAGACTAGAGTTAGAGAGACATACAGGTTAATAGAATAATCAGTTACATGGTCACATACACCAGGGTTTCTCAGTCTTGGCACTATTAATGTTTTGGGCAAGCTAATTCCTTGTTGTGGGGGACGCTGACCTGGGTATTGTAGTGTTTTGTAGCATCCCTGGCTTCTACCTACTAGATGCCCCCTCCATTTGTGATAACCAAAAAATGCCCCCTAGTCATTGCTAAATGTCCCTTGGGGGGCAAAATTGCCCAGATTGAGAACCACTGATGTAGAACTAAACTAAATTATGAGTTTTAGAAATTAGATTATAATGTTTAATAGGAAAATTCCACAGTGATTTTTTTCTTTATACTTTCTTATATTGTCTGAAGCTTTTATGGTCTAAAAAAACGCAGCTATTTTCTTTTTTGACAAGAACAAAACAGAAGAGTTTATGTGGTCACATTTAAGTCTGAATTTTTTGTACAGTTTACAGAGGTTTGCTTATATTTTAAATGATATTTCATGTTTAAGAAGAGCAAGTAAGTAAGGAGCTTTGCCGTTTAATTTTTATGCTGTTGATTTATCTTTTAAATTAATGCAACCTAGGACTATCCCATTAATTTAATCAGTATAATTTGTCTTTTAAACTTTTTCTGGTGGGGCAAAGGGTGTTGCTCTGTTTGGTTTCATTTTTAGCAGCATTTCGTCCATCTGGCTTTAGTTTGTAGAACTCCTGAGCTAATGCACTGAGTAATATTCTTTTAGGCACAGCTCCACACCAGCAGTTGGGCAGGAGTAGATGGATAACCAGAGGGCTAATCTTAGCTATTTGTAGTGCCTTAGAGAATAGTCCATTCTCCACCCTATTTCTCCAGAAGAGACACCATCGCTCAGGAACTTAGAGATGCTTGAGCAGAGTGGTGATGGAAGCTGTACGTGGGATTCTCCAAGAGGCAAGTTTTACTTCTGGGATATATGGGAGTTTGAGTTGTCTGCCTTCACTGTCTGTTTCTGACCCTCTTAAGAATTGGTGATAAAGGAACAATGTTGTTCTGAGCAAAGCTTGATTTTAAATCTGAAACGGATAGAACTGAATATTTTTCTTTCATTTCTTTAATTTTAAGGAGACAAAAAAATTCAGAATTTTGGGACTTTCTGGCCACGGTACATATATATGTGTCAAATTTTCCTGGTGATCAGTAGTACTAAGGTAGCTGGAGAATCGTTTGGGTCTTTTGTGGCTTAATGTTACAAAATAAGCAATTGTGGTAGATAGGGTGGGAGATGTTACATAATGGAAACTATAAATTATATTTATTGAGTTTGTTTATATTAACTGATGGGAAAGGAAAAGATTTTAAGTGCCTAATGTGTGCCAGTGAGTATACTAGGAGCAATATATATGTATCATTTCATTTAACACACACAAGTCCGAGAAATAGAGCTCCATTTATCAGATAAAGAAATTGAGGCTGAGAAAAATTCAATAATTCCCCCCAAATCACACTATTGAAGTGCTGGCACACAAATTTGAACACAGGTTTCCAGCATCAAATTCTGGACATATTCTTTCTACTCACCATCATCACATGATGAGTAGAACATTTTCTACTTTCTACTTTCATTTACAACAAAGTTAAACAAGTAGGTTCTCAGGAAATCCCCACATTTTATAATGGAGTAATTAGGTAGTAATTATTTGCATTATAAAATAATTCTTCTAAGTGCCACAGAGTTTCTTTCAATAGAGATTTCCAGAGATCCTTAACTATTGGACATAGGAAAATACAGAGAAACTGAAGACTAAGCCTAATATATAAGATGCTAACAATGGACTGCCAGAAGTCAAAGATTGTTTATTCATTCAACATACATAGTTAAGCACATGCTTAAAAAGTACCTAATAGATGCTGGGAGTATAATAGTGAGCAAAAACAGATGTAGTCCCTACCTTTCTAGAGTTTATATTATAGTGAGGAAGGTATTACTCAAATATTCTCCTAAATAAATGTAAAATTTCAACAGTGAGAAGTATTACAAAGGAGGGGTACTTGGTGCTATTAGAGTGTGTGATAAGGATGCCTAACCTCATCTAGGGGTTCCATAAAAGGCTTCCCTGAGAAAGAACTCCAGAGAATGACTAGAATTTGCATAGTTTGGAGGAAAGGAGGAGTGTGGCAAATAAAGAGGACTGTGTGTTTAAAGGACCTGAGGCAGGAGGGTAACATGGCAGATGTGAGGGGCTGAACAAAGTTCATTGTGCTAGCGCGGAGAACATGATGCAAGGTGAGCTCGAGAGGTAAGCAGGGACTATACCACACTGCCTAGTTGGGTGGCTTTGGTTTTTATCATTAAGGACAGAAGCCACTGAAGGATTTTAAGCAAAGGGGTAATATGATCAGATCTGATTTGTGACAAGCTCAAAGGGAGAGAATGGATTGTAGGATAGAAAAGAACTCAGAGGCCAGATAAGACACTATTAAAGTAATCCCGAGAAAAAACGGTCTGCCTCTAAAAGTAAATGTTTGTTGAGTTTCTTCCTTTCGGTATTACATAGTTTAAATGAGTATCATTTTGAAAGATACCTGTATGCATGGTTCCAGAATCCTACGTCATTTATGGTCTGGTAGAACACCAGAAGACCAGATCAGTTCTTATGGGGGATTAGAATTTAGCCAGACAGCGTGCTAGACTTACCTCAGATGGAAGTGTTTACCCTTATATTACAGATGATTAAAACTAAAGCTCAGAGAAGTGACAAGGTCATCTTGATTTGCACGTGTCAGAGGGAGCCTCTTTATCTGTCCTGGATTGGAATGCAGAGATCATATTAAGCATTCAAGAAATAATTATCGACTCAAATTAGATTTGAATACTCTTTAGCCTATTGTTTTCTTAATGACGTATTTTGAGTTATGCAGTCCAAATGTTGAAATTCTCTGAGGAGAACACTCATAGTTTATCACTTTATCTTTTCTCTCTCTCTTTGCTATGTTGTAGTATAGAGGAGATGTAGGCTGGATAGCAGTGATCCTGTAGTATATTTAAAACCTGCTTGCCAACACCATATATTTCTGTTCTAAAGTTCAACTTCCCAGTTGTTTGATCCGAAATCAAAAGCACAGTGATGACAATGACAGTGATCTAATAGGTGCCTATGGAATAATGCCTGGCTTATTCATAATTTCTTATTGTCAGCGTAGACCTGAAAATCCAAACTGTTAAGGCTTTGTACAGCCTACCTGAAGAACTTGATTTTCTCAAGTTAGTTAGGTTTTTTATGTTATTTGTTTTTTTACTGAAATCAGTATCATACAGCAAGTAAAGTAGGTGCTCAATAAATGTTTATTGAATGGATGAATGATATCTTTCAAAAGTGGTAGTCACATCAAGATGATAAGGCAAATGGTCTGTGTAATATGGAGGGAAGTATATGACATGATCTAGGGTGCTATTAACCAAGAAAGGCTGGATATCTTTCAGAAATGTATAGATCACACCACTGAGAGATTTATTGCCCAAAAGCTTCATCTATTCCAACCCGTCTGTCAGACTGTGACCCCTATCTTCCTACTAGATTTTTGCTTTTTAATGTTTCGCTTATTGTGTCAAGAAAGAAACAACTAGGTGTTATTTTATATTGTTTTACATTGTGAACCTTAATGTTCTCTTTTATTCATATTAGCAAACGTTAATTATAGTAGGAATGTCTTAACTTGTGTTTTACCTCCAGATTGGGTTTCTAAAAGTTTGTAGGTCACTAAATGGAAAATGGATTCAGAGTTCCAAAAGAACTACTCATTCAACAAATATTTATTGAGCATTCACTATGTTTAAAGGCAGTTATCTAGGATAACTAAGGAAATAACTAGTTGAGTAGGATAACTGGAGAATTTAGAGAAAAATAGCATCTGGTCTTTGTCCTCAAGCAGCTGCAACCTAGTTAACCAAGTAATACAACTAAATCTGGTAAACGGCCTGATAGAAAAAAAAAAGTGTAAACAAAATAGTCTAGAATCTCATAGAGTAATCAATATTGCGTGGGATAGATCAGTGAAGGCTTCATGAAAGGTAGAGGAACAGGTAAGCTGAATTTTGAAGAAAGGATGACTAAAATTTCAGGAGATAGAAGTTAAAGACAAAGGACAGCCCAAACAGAGGCAACAATGTTGGCAAAGACTCTGAAATATAAAGATACAGTGGATGTTTAGGGACCCCTGGGGTCTTTTTCTGGTGCTAGACCACAGGTAGCTTTGGTGAGATGTGAAAACAAAGCTGAAAAAGGGAGATTAAAGCCAGGTGGGATTTGAGTAGTTTACTAAGGAGTTTGTGTTTTATTTTGTAAATATTTGTTTTGTAAACTTTGTGGGGCTATCCGAGAGGAATCATTAGAAAGTTTTGATCAGAGAGGAAGACATGATGGTGATAATGATGATGGCAGCAGCTAAAATTTGTTGAGTAATTATTAGGTATGTGGTGGGAACCATTATGTTCTTTACTGGAGTCTTATGTTTTACATGAAGAGACTAAGACTTAAGAAACATTGTTACTTGCCCAAAACACAGAACCAGTAAGTTGTGGAATATGGGTGTAAACTCAAGCCTCTCACTTTTGTCTTTGTGTAGCAGTGATGATATGTTTGAGGAAGGTAATTCTAGGACAGTCTGGATAACATTACATCTTGCAGACAGGAAGACCACTTAGGAGACAAAAGTTTAAAGGAAAGATTTGTTGTGGACTGGGACTAGTAAAGAGGGGATAGATTCTAGGTACCTTTCTTCAAGTGGAATTCTGTAAATGATGGTTAGGTTCGTTAACCAGCCTATTAAAAGCTTTTAAATTCATAATGCACCCAAACTGAATTACCAGTGCATTCATTATTTCATGTATACTTACCCAACATCTGTGACTTTGATTGGTAAAAGACGTTTTGAGTTTCAAACAAGAAGTACCTTTCCTAGTCCTGGCAGCAGCAGTGCTCCTCAAGGCACCAGGACTGTAGTCGTCTCTGATATGCAAAAGAGAAAGCACCTGTCTAGGTCAGTAACCTGTCTCTTCCCCTTTTAAATATCTAAATTCAATTCCACACATATTTATTGATCACTTACTATATACCGGGCTCTAACACTGCCTCCCGTCAGCTAGACGAGTGATTTTTGATGAACCAGGATATCCGTGAACTCCTAACCACTGTATACAGACTTTTTGTGTGTGTGCATGTGCTTTTTTCTGGGGAGGAGGTCCGTAGCATTCGTGTTGTTCAAAGGAGTGTGCTATAAAAGGAGGGAGAACTACTTATCTAGAAAAGTAGAAGAATGGTTCTGAACCCTGAATTCTTACCAGTAAAAAGGTTTAAAAATAAGGATATCTGAATTCAGTCCCAGCTTGCAGGGATTGTGAGTCAGTGGATTTGAGGTAGAGCACCATCAAGCAAGGGTTGTTAGCCACTAATCTTGAAAGAAGTGACACTAAAGGGACTCCTTGAACACGGAAATTATTTGTTAGTTATTGTACTCCCAGCGTCTAGAAAATGCCTGGTATGTGGTAGGTACTCAATAAATATTTATTGAATGAATGATTACTAGAACCCTCCAGTTGAGAAAAGTTTAAAAAGACACCCCCTTCCTCCAATTGCCTTATCATTAACAGTAAGTCATGCTGGAATCAGTAAAAAAAGTGTCCTCGAGCAATAATAGTACATACCTTTGTATTCTGAATAGCTAAGTATGTTTTTGATATCCACCACAGGCACATGCTATCAAGAGAAGTAAAGCCGAAGAGTAGTAAGGAATAGGAACCTCAGATCTTTGGCTAATGGGATGTGGAAGAGTTAGCAGCAGCAAATATGGAACATTTTATTGGGGGTTCTGGCTGTTTCAGGACAGCTTGTTTTGG
Organism: Equus quagga; assembly: GCF_021613505.1. Classification (NCBI taxonomy): domain Eukaryota; kingdom Metazoa; phylum Chordata; class Mammalia; order Perissodactyla; family Equidae; genus Equus; species Equus quagga. Next base: position 99,275,659 of record NC_060277.1, on the reverse strand, counting down.
GTACCTTTTTTATTTAGGTGGCTCTAATTGGGGATGCATCATATAGTGATCCAACAGTCCTTCCTAAGAGGTCCTATTGGTATTTATGGCCTTCTCTTTTTTTCTCTTCCCTTCTTCTTTATTCCCCGAGTAATAGAGAGGACTCCTCCAAGTACTGAGACTTTTTAGTGTGGTATGGTATTTTAGTATTATGCGTATTCCTTTCTGTTAAATTGAGGGTCATTGTGGGATTAATTTATATGGAGGTTTTCCAGAAACAAGCAGATATGACAGCTGGCAGAGACCTGAAGTATGGCAAAATTACAATTATATGAATCCTTTTATCTTCTGGAAATTATGAGTAGGAATGTTGGGATAAATCAGGCTTTTTGGCAATGAATATCTTTAGTATGGTGTCTATAAGCATCTGAAAATTGCAGGATTTCTCTTATTTAGTGCAGATAAATCATATTTTTATGTACACTGTTGGAATCATCTTAGAGGATATACCAACTACTTCTGAAAATATTGGGGGTAGAGTGAAATGGTAGTTGATAGTAAATTTCATACCAAAGGGAGATTTCTTTGTAGCCCAACTAATTTGGGTAGATTATGAAAGGAGACGATTTATTTCCATTAATACGTAGGATGTTTTAGTAGGCGTGAGAAATACGTTAGGGCCAACAAGAGATCTTGGAACTTGAATAATTCAAGTCTTTCTTTTATTTATTTATTTTTTTTATTTTATTTTTTTTTTTTTGGAGGAAGATTAGCCCTGAGCTAACATGTGCTGCCAGTCTTCCTCTTTTTGCTGAGGAAGACTGACCTTGAGCTAACATCCATGCCCATCTTCCTCTAGTTTATATGTGGGATGCCTGCCACAGCAGGCAGGTGTGTGAGGGGTTGTGAGTCCGTGCCTGGGATCCGAACTGGTGAACCCCGGCCACTGAAGCAGAGCACGTGAACTTAACTGCTGTGCCACCGGGCTGGCCCCCAAGCCTTTCTTTTTTTTTTTTAAAGATTTTATTTTTTCCTTTTTCTCCCCAAAGCCCCCCGGTACATAGTTGTATATTCTTTGTTCTGGGTCCTTCTAGTTGTGGCATGTGGGACGCTGCCTCAGCGTGGTTTGATGAGCAGTATCATGTCCGCGCCCAGGATTCGAACCAACGAAACACTGGGCCGCCTGCAGCAGAGCGCGCGAACTTAACCACTCGGCCACGGGGCCAGCCCCCCCACCCCCCAAGCCTTTCTTTTAAAGCAAAGGGACATGGCCTGAAGGATTAGAAATTATTTTATTCATAATATCTTAAATTAACATTAGATGAGAATTTCTTTGGCTTTGGGGATTCTGTTGAGCAGGGAGGTGTTTAATTAGATTAAGTCTTTTAGATCAGTCCTTTTTAAACTTTACTATGCATATAAATCACCTGGGGACCTTGTTAAAATGCAGACTCTGATTTGGTCGGTCTGGGATGGGGTCTGAGATTCCACACTTCTAGAAAGTTCCCAGGGGATGCTAGTGTTGCTGCCCCAAGGACCACACTTTGAGTAGCAAAGTTTTAGATAGTTCTTGAAGTAGCAGGAAATGTCTAGTTTAAAAATGCTAGCATTGGAGGAAAAATTCTTCCTGTGTTAGTATAGTTTACTTAAAAATAAGTTTAAATTCTTGTCATCTTCCTTTCCCTTGTGTCTGGATGGGAATTGTCAGTTCAGACATCCCTGAGACTTTATAAATTTAGACTCTATAGACAATAAGGTTAAACAAGAGCCTCTAGAGGCCTCAAATGAAGTTAATTTACCACTTTTTTCTTGAAGAAATAGAAAACTACACTCTTGAGGCAAGTAGGTCATCAACAAGGACTCAATTTAAAAACTTGTTAATATTCATAATAATGTTATTAAACATTTGCTTGTTCACTAAAGTATTTGAATTTTTATTATATCCAAGGCATGTTGATCACTTATCATGTAATCTAGATTTACTGTTATAATGTTAGCTAGTGATCTTCATTAGGTAATCTCATCATACTGGTTTTATTGTAACTTTATTAAATCATTCAACAAATTATGAGCTAGAGTATATACTAAAAATAGCATCACTGTTGTATCATGATCAGTTGTGAGATATCTCAAAAGTAGTTACTAAAAATATGTTGTTGATGAATGATTTATTTTTAAAAATTAATTGGAGACTTTCATATCTTATAATATGACAGACTAAAAATTAAAAGAAACTGAGAGGGCTTAAAAGAAACTCCTGATTTAGTGCTCCTAAAAATGCTAGTAAAACATAAATATATATAAACAATTTATGTGATAGACTAAAAGTTAATGTTATATGACATACTTAAAGGAGACTTCGCTGGTTTGGTCCTCCTAAAAATGCTGGGTAAAACAGTAAGAAAAGGTAAATTGCCCAACAGAAAAATGTATGACAGATGAACAGGCATTTGCTAAAAGACCAATAAACACGAAATAAATTACCAATGAACACAGCCTCATTTTAATATTCAGAGAAATGCTAATTAAAAGCACTAGATTTAACATCTTTCAGATTGGTAAAAATTAAAGAGTTTGACGCTCATTAGTGTAGACGAGGATGTGGAATAATGGGAACTCATACATTGTTGTTAGGAGTATAAATTAAACCAACAATTTCAGAAAATGATTTGACATTATCTAGTAAAGATGAACATGCACATACTCAACAACCCAATAATTTCATTCTTAAATATGTATCCTAATTTGGAGAGATTCTTAAACATGTACTCCAAGAGACGAATACAGGAGTGCTTATTGTAGTGTTATAACTGGGAAAAAAAACTAGCAATAACCCAAATATCCAAATGCTATAACTGGGTAAAATACATTTTGGTGTATTTATACAAGGGAAATATTATTTATTCACCAATCAAAATGAATGAACTCCAGTCATACACATCATCTGGGATGAATTTGCAAAATAATTTTGGGTTACAAAAGCAAATCATAGCAGAATATATACAATATGTTTGTATTTATTTAAAATTCAAAAACAGGAAAAGCTAAATATTACATTGCTTAAGGATGATATATACAAGTGTATAAAAACTGAAGAAAACTCAAAGATTAACAAAATTCAGGGAGGTGGTTTCTTCTTTAAGTTAGAGAGAGGTTATGTGAATGACATAGGAAGCTAAAAAGATGTTGGTAATATTTTATTTCTTGAGCTGAATAGTGGTCCATAGGTCTAAATGTTTTGGTTTATTGTTACTTAAAATGTCTTCTGGGGCCAGCCCGGTGGCACAGGGGTTAAGTTGGCACATTCTGCTTCGGTGGCCTGAGGTTTGCTGGTTCGGATCTCAGGTACAGACCTACACACCACTTGTCAGGCCATGCTGTGGCAGTCATCCCACATATAAAATAGAGAAGGTGTTCTCAGATGTTACCTCAGGGCCAGTCTTCCTCAGCAAAAAAGAGGAGGATTGGCAGCAGATATTTTAGCTCAGGCCTAATCTTCCTCAAAAAAGAAAGTCCTTCTGTCTGATATATTACTTTTTGTGGTATGTTTCATAACTCTAAAAAAGAAAAAATATATTCAAATAGATTAAGCGTTATTCCTATGATAGCTTTACTTATTTCTATTCCAGTATACTTCTTTGAATGGGTGAGAATAGGGTAGCATTAAAGGTAATCAGTGGGGAAGTTTTTGTGGGAAGATGACATACATTTGAACATCTCCCTCATGTTTATCATGAAAAATTGTTGAAAACTACTGCCATAAGTTTAGAGCAGTGTTGTTTAGTGGGGTAAGCAGACCTATAAACAAATAACTGTAAAATAATATGAATGCTTCACTAGAAGAGGTATGTTTACCCAAAAAATGGCTAGAGACTAGCCAGGAAAGCTTTAAACAGTAGATGCTATTTAAGGTGCGTCTTTAGGAATGAGCAGTTTATAAGAGGAGGTAGGTGAGTTCATTCCCCATGTGAAGGAAAAGGAATACAAAGGGACAAAGGCCTAAAAGTCCATCGAGAGTTGAGTGAGTAAATTCAGATATGTTAGCCATACTGTGAAGAGCTTTATCTAACACACTATGGAGTTTGCACTGTGGGCATTGACGTTTTATCACTTAAATTAGGGATGTTGATTTGAGTATTATGTGCAAGGCTCTGTGTTAGGAGTTACCTTGAAATTGCATGTGTTTGTATATTTATATTGTTTTTCCTCCACTTGCAGGCTGCTATATGGCAAGCACTAAACCACTATGCTTACCGAGATGCAGTTTTCCTTGCAGAACGACTGTATGCAGAAGGTTTGTAATCTATTCATTTCTATAGAACCATAAATGAAATAAAATATATGGAATTCTATCACTTTTTATGACTGTAACAAGATTCTGGGTATCACTTGTTTTTTCTTTATGGTTGACACTAGTTCATAAAAACTTTTCCCTGTATCTGTGTAGTTCCCTTGTGTACTGCTTTTAATGACTGTAGGGTTGCTTCAGGTTTTACACTATGGTTTACTTCATCATTTCCAAATCTTTAGGTACTTCTTTCCGTTTTTTGTTTTGTTGTTTGGTTTTTTTGTTGTGTTCATAATAATTTACATCATGGTGAAATTTCAGTTATACATTATTTCTTTTCTGTCAACCATAAGTGTTCCCCTTCACCCCCTGTGCTCACCCCCCACCCCCCTTCCCTTGGTAACCACTGAACTATTTTCTTTGTCCATGTGTTTGTTTATATTCCACATATGAGTGAAAGCATATGGTATTTGTCTTTCTCAGTCTGCTTATTTCACTTAGCATAATTCCCTCCAGGTCCATCCATATTGTTGCAAATGGTATGATTGTCCTTTTTTATGGCTGAGTAGTATTCCATTGTGTATATATATAACATCTTCTTTATCCAATCATTGGTTGATGGGCGCTTGGATTGTTTCCATGTCTGGGCTATTGTGAATAGTGCTGCAGTGAACATAGGGGTGCATATGCTACTTTGGATTGTTGATTTCAAGTTGTTTGGGTCAATACCCAGTAGTGGGATAGCTGGGTCATATGATATTTCTATTTTTAGTTTTTTTTTTTTTTTTTTAAAGATTTCTTTTTTTTTTTAAAGATTTTATTTTTTCCTTTTTCTCCCCAAAGCCCCCCGGTACATAGTTGTATATTCTTTGTTGTGGGTCCTTCTAGTTGTGGCATGTGGGACGCCGCCTCAGCGTGGTTTGATGAGCAGTGCCATGTCCGTGCCCAGGTTTTGAACCAACGAAACACTGGGCCGCCTGCAGCGGAGCGCTCAAACTTAACCACTCGGCCACGGGGCCAGCCCCTATTTTTAGTTTTTTGAGGAATCTCCATACTGTTTTCCATAGTGGCTGCACCAGTTTGCATTCCCACCAGCAATGTATGAGGGTTCCCTTTTCTCCACACCCTCTCCAACTTTTGTTATTTTTAGTCTTTAAATCTTTGGAAAAATGTCTGTTTATATCTTCTGCCCATTTTTTGATTGGGCTGTTTGTTTTTTTGTAGTGTGAGTTGCTTATATATTATAGAGATTAATTCCTTGTCAGATATATGATTCGCAAATATTTTCTCCCAGTTGGTAGGTTGTGTTTTTGTTTGATCCTAGTTTCTTTTGCCTTGCAGAAGCTCTTTAGTCTGATGAAGTCCCACTTCTTTATTTTTTCTTTTGTTTCCCTCGTCTGAGAAGACATGGTGTTCGAAAAGATCCTTTTAAGTTCCATGTCAAAGAGTGTACTACCTATATTATCTTCCAGTTTTTTGGTTTCAGGACTTCAAGTTTTGATACATTTTGAGTTTATTTTTGTGTATGGTGTGAGATAATGGTCTACTTTCATTCTTTTGCAAGTGGTGGTCCAGATTTCCCAACACCATTTATTGAAGAGACTGTCTTTTCTCCATTGTATGTTCTTGGCACCTTTGTCGAAGATTAGCTGTCCCGTAGATGTGTGGTTTTATTTCTGGGCTTTCAGTTCTGTTCCATTGATCTGTGTGCCTGTTTTTGTACCAGTACTATGCTGTTTTCCTTACTATGGCTTTGTAGTACGTTTTGAAGTCAGGCATTGTGATGCCTCCAGCTTTGTTAGTTTTTCTCAGGACAGATTTTTTATTAGAATGGTTTATATTCTTTGGCTAAGAGGTTGAGTTTAGAGTCTGCAGCCTTGGTACAAACCCTAACCCTGTCACTTAAATATGCAGTTGGATACCTTAGGCAAGTTACTTATGTCTGAGTATTTTAGATTCCTCATCTATAAAATAAAGATAATAGTAATTCCCTCATAGAATTGAAGAATGAAATGAGGTAATGTATTTAAAGCACTTGGCACAGCCCTTTGGCATGGTAATAAAATCTCAGTAAACATCTGGTAATGTATGTTTTATTTCTGTCATTAATTATTCTATTTCTCTTTCAAAAATGCTAATATAGATAATTATGTACAGCTTTTTTTTTCTTTAAGTCATTGTATTGGGTTATGTACTCTGAAGTGGAATTTACAAGTCAAAGGATGTGATCAGTCCTACAACAAATTAATTTTTGCTTCGTCGATAACCCAGCAGAGAGAGGTGTAATAATCTGGAGTGTCACCATCAGTGGAGGACTTCCTTCACAGTCCTATCAGTATCACATTTGGCCACTTTAATGTATTTTTGCTTACTTAAGAATCGTGAGGTATTTTGTCTTGCATTTTTATAACTATGAGGGTATTTTCTCAAGTGTTTGTGTTAAATTTATTCCTATTTCTGTGAGCTACATCTTTATGTATTGCATATTTGTCCCTGATTGTTGCTTTTTAATCTTAATTCTATTGTTTTTATTATTCTATATTTAAAATTTATATGTGGTGTAACTCATGAGCTTTGTCATTTATAATTTCTCCTATTGCTTCGGTAGCTGGAAAATTGTCATCTTTCTACACCTACAATAAATATATGGTTTTTGGTAGTTTAAGAAATTTAAACAGCCAGCCCTGATGGCCTAATGGTTAATGTTTGGCATGTTCCACTTTGGCAGCCCAAGTTTGGTTCCCAGGTGCACAACCTCACCACTCATCTGTCAGTAGCCATGCTATGGTGGCAGCTCACAGAGAAGAACTAGAAGGACTTACATGTAGGATGTATACAAATATGTACTGGCTCTTTGGGGAGGGGAGAAAAAAAAGAGGAAGATTGGCAACACATATTAGCTCAGGGGGACTCTTTCCCAGCAAAAAAAAAATTTGAAGAATTTATCATAGTATTATTACTTAATTTATTCAATATTACTTATTAAATAATGCTTTTTTTCTAATACTTAGTAAGACCTATCTCCCATCATTTTTTTTTCTTTTCAATTCATTGTTTGGTAAGACATCTTTACCTTTTTTTCTTTCATTTTTCCATATACATTTATCATTGCTTTGAAATTTCACAAAGATTTTGATCAATGCCGACCCATAACTATATAAGTCTATACATTAATCTAGGAAGTGTTGACATCTTACTGTATATAACCTTCCCAACCAGAAACAGTGCTTCCTTCTTTTAACTCAGGTATTTGTTTAATTCAGTTTTCTGCTGTTTGTATAATCTCCTATTGGATTACTTACCAAAAATTTTTTGTATGGTAGTACCTGAGCTTTATTTTTGTGTATTTTATGTGTTTCTGCATGAATTGATAGTGGAACGTTTCTGCTCAGTTCTATAATTTTACTCTGGTAGTAAGTGCTCAGTAGCATAACTGCAAGCATAAGAAAGTAGATATTAGGGGTTTGCTAGGCATGTATCACAAAAGAACAAGGGATAACAACATCAAGAATATAGACAAGGGTCCGTCCCGGTGGCGCAGTGGTTAAAAGTTTGCATGTTCTGCCTTGGCGGCCCGGAATTGGTGGGTTCAGATCCTGGGTGCAGACATGGCACCGCTCATCAAGCCATGCTATGGTAGGCATCCCACATATAAAGTAGAGGAAGATGGGCACAGATGTTAGCTGAGGACCAGTCTTCCTCAGCAAAAAGAGGAGGATTGGTGGCAGATGTCACCTCAAAGCTAATCTTCCTCAAAAAATAAATATATATATAGACAAGATGTGGACCAAGAAATGTAAACTAACTAGGAAAGGTAACACAGAAAGGTCTGGGTAAATCAAAGAGGATAAAGAGAGGTACCAGAAGTCCAGATGAGATTGAACTGAGACATGTATGAGAATAACGTAGGAGAGGAAATCTGTGAACCAGGTGTAAAAGTCTTTCATTAATGAAGCAGAATGTCCTGAATTTAGTAGCTGAGAATTATGAGAAGGTATAAACCTCAGGAGCAGGGGATTTCACAAAAGGGCAAAGAGTAATGCTTGGAAATAGTTTTGAGAAGCAAGGAGGAAACCAACCTTACCTTCACTCCAGTGAGGGAGTTAGCATCTCTTTGAGCGTGCTGTCAGGTCTGGGGGTTCAGTGAGGAAAGTAGGGAAGATCTGTGGAGCAGGTGTCTGAGGTCCCAATGAAAGATTTAGAAGAATGGGAGGCTTAGAAGAAGATACATGGGGCTGGCCCCGTGGCCGAGTGGTTAAGTTCGCGCGCTCCGCTGCAGGCGGCCCAGTGTTTCGTTGGTTCGAATCCTGGGCGCGGACATGGCACTGCTCATCAAACCACGCTGAGGCAGCGTCCCACATGCCACAACTAGAAGGACCCACAACGAAGAATATACAACTATGTACCGGGGGGCTTTGGGGAGAAAAAGGAAAAAAAAAAAAGATGGTACAGGTTTCCCTTGCTTTTTGAAAGTTCGGTTTATGCCACTTCACTTTTAGGAATGACCTGCATTAGTACCTGTTTTTGCTAACTGAAAGAAAACTGAAGATTTTCGTTTTTACGAAGAAAGGTGAAAAGCAAAAATAGCGTTCAGTGTTTGTTTTGCAGCCAGCCATTATAGGGTCATTAGTGCACTCAGGGCAGCGAGAGTGGCACACTCCTTCCCTGGGAACTACACTTGGTAGCTCAGCATCAAGCCGCTGTAGCTTTGAACTGTGTCTGTGAGATCTGTGCTTTATCTCGATTTTTTTTGTGCATCTGTTAGCAAGATATATCCTAAGGTAATTGTTTCTTCACTTTATGCCATTTCAGCTTACAAAGGGTTTCATAGCAGTGGGCTTTCGGTTAGCGGGCGAAACCCGTAATACAATAGATTGCCCTACTCTGCTCAATTATGTAAAAGCAAGGTTTATTATGAATGATCTACTTACGTATATTTTCATTAATACCTAGGCAGCCTCCATGTTTTGCTGTCTTATACTTCTTTCTTTTTTGAATTTGTTTATTGAAGGTTATGCAGTTTCTAGTTTATTGTACTAGTTAGGCTCCAAAAGATTATACTTTAGCAATTTCAAATTCAGGTGATTGGATTTTCATATAGAATTGAGGCAGGATTCCAGGTTAATCTACATAAAGCTGTTTAATCCACTTTCTATCTGTGTCTGATATAGTGTTTGACACTTGGAAAGTTGCTCAGTAAATATTAGTCTCTCTCAATATAGAACCTAACCTCTCTGTTTAACTGTATTTATATGAAGGAAGATCTTAGAATTTAAGTGCATAGGAGCAGATACTATCCTAGGTTAATAATAATAACAACAGTAACTTCTACCGCTTATTGATTTCTTCTTACTGTGTACTGGGTACTCTAGGTACTTAATTCCTTATTTAGTGTTCAATAATCCTATAAAATAGACGTTATTGCTATTTTAGAAATGAAGAAACTAAGATCAGTGTTCAGTGGCTGTAAGTGGGTAGATCTTTATGACTCCACTTTACCGAGGATAGGAAGTACATGCCACTTCTCTGCTTTACAGTAGACATCACTAATCCATCACAGTACTCATTCCCACTGAACCAACCTCAGAATTCTTGTCAACGCAGTATTGCTGGCTGACAGTATTTGTTGACCAGAGTAGGTATGCTGGATGTAACCTATTTGCCCCTTTGCTCAGTGCCCTCCTATGCCACTAGTGGTAGCTCCTGTGTTTTAGGGAAAACATCCAACGGCGCTTGAGGCTAAAGTGATTGATAGGTAGCATGCTCTGTAAGTCAAATTCTTGAAATAATTTCTCAATTTCACTAGTTCCTTGTCACCCATTTGTCTTTCTCCTAAGAGTTTCCTAGATAGCCTGAGTAAGACTGTAGTATAAGCAGACTGGTATAAGAGAGACTGTCAGCTCAGATATTTGTGAGCCATATGATCTTAGGTGAGAATTAATTCTGACCCTAATTTTCCTTATCTTAAAAATGGAAGAAATGGGGGTTGGCCCAGTGGTGCAGTGGTAAAGTTCGCACGTTCAGCTTCAGCGGCCCGGGTTCAGATCCCGGGTGCAGACATGGCACCACTTGGCAAACCATGCTGTGGCAGGCGTCCCACGTATAAAGTAGAGGAAGATGGGCATGGATGTTAGCTCAGGACCAGTCTTCCTCAGCAAAAAGAGGAGGATTGGCAGCAGATGTTAGCTCAGGGCTAATCTTCCTCAAAAAGAAAAAAAAGGAAGAAATGTATCTATTTAACAAGATAGTTTTAAGGACTAAATATAATAATCTACTGTAGCTTCTGGCACATGAAAAGTCCTTTACAGGTTCACTCTCTCCCCTAGCATAGCCTAATACAGTGGCTTTTCAGACTTTTTTTTTTACCCTTATTGTATATGATGCACTCTAATATTTTCTTTTTGAGTGTCGGTTGTTTTAGTGCAAGTTGGTACCCACTGAATTGACTTCACAGTCCACTAGTGAATTGAGACTTGCTGTTTGGAAAAACTGTCCTAATCTGTCTCCCTCCACATCCCCCTCCACCATTATAAGCACCTATTTTTCCTTTCCACTGGCAATACCTGATCTCCTTGACCAAGGTGTTTTCCCATTGCTAATTGATTAACTGTTGGACAGGAAATAGATTTAAAGCTTTTTCCCTTGTTCTGGTAGATAGCATATAGTGCTTCTAAAATTCTGTAAGGTTTTTAATTGTAATTATATATATTTAACGGTTAGGGATGAATAGAATACGTGATTAGGAACAAATATAAACCATCTTAGACTCTTTGGGGAAAGAATACATTAATACAACCAAAATGGTGGGTCCTTGGAGAGATAGATATGATTTATTTATATTCAGAAAACTAATGAGATGTAAATTTTGTGTACATGGTGGGCTTTTTTGGTTTTGGGGGGGTTTTTTTGGTGAGGAAGATTGGCCCTGAGGTAACATCTGTGCCGATCTTCCTCTATTTTATATGTGGAATGCCACCACAGCGTGGCTTGATGAATGGTGTGTAAGTCTGTGCCCAGGATCCGAACCCACAAACCCTGGGCCACTGAAGTGGAGCATATGAACTTAACCACTACTCTACCAGGCCAGCCCCTGGGTACATGGTTTTTTGTAAGGAAGTGCTCAGGACCTCTGGGGAAAGATGAAAAATTGCTATCTGTGAGATCATATGGGCCTGGTGATTGTAACTGGTAAGAGGAAAAGAAAAAGAAATAGCTGAAGACATTGTGTTAACATGTATTCGCTAGGTTGTTTTGAGGGTCCCAGGCCAAAGCTCAAAATTGTTTGAACTAGTGTTTTATGTTGTTTTGTTTTTTTGCTGAGGAAGAGTCACCCTGAGCTAACATCTGTGCCAGTCTTCCTCTATTTTTTTTAGTATGTGGGCCACCATCATAGCATGGCTGCTCACAGACCTGTGTAGGTCTGAGCCCAGGAACTGAACCTGGGTCACCAGAGCAGAGTGTGCCGAACTTAACCACTAGGCCACCAGGGCTGGCCCTAGTGTTTTATCTTAATGTAGATTTTGCATCCTGCACTACAAAATGTTTATTTTTAAATATGAATACATTTTAAGGTACTATAAAATTGTTCACCACTTTTCTACCTGTCTTAATGATTACTGGGCCAGATGTAGAAATTGCATTGGATATATCAATTTCAGTAAATTTGGCTCAGTTGAAGAAAACTGAACCAGAGTAAAAAGTTCAGCATCTGTTTTTCTTCTCTGTCTTAGCCATGATATTGAGAGCCCAAACTCACAGAAATATTTGACTACAAAAGGCAACATTTAAAAAAACTACCAGGTTGTTTTAAGGTCGTCATTGAGGGGAAATGTTATACTACTACTAAAATGTGGCATAACATATCCTTTTTAGGTCATTTTTGGTGGAAAATTTGATAAATATATCTTGTTGCTCAAAATTCAAGTCACTTTGTGCTATGGGGGTACTGAAAGAATGGCTGGCCTGTTAGCCTATCCTTTTACTGTTGTAGTTAAATGCTTGTGAGTGAAAAAGATGATGTTATTTTTTTAATTTTCATAGTTTTCATTTTTATTGTTAATGAATTAAGACTTTACTCTTCCCAACGAACTTCTTTTAACCGTGACTGAACTATTTCATTGCACTAACTTAGATGTTTCACGCTTGTGAAAAAGACACATCAAACTCAATGCATGCAAAGCTGGATTCATAATATTCCCACCATAATCTACGACACCACTCTCTCTTACTAGAAAAGCTTCCTAACTGACTGCCCTTCCCTGCCTCTTCCCTTTCCCTGTCCCAAATCAACCCATTTTCTTTACTTTCCTTCTTAAAACCCTTCACACATATTTAATTGCTGTAAGGATCTATCCTAAATCTTTACACAGCTTGCAGAGCCATGCACAATTTGGTCATCTGTTTTCTCCTCATGTATTGCCGTATCCCGCCTCAAACACTAAGGAGCCTTTTTCAATTTCCTCCAGCCCTCTTATCTGTGGTATATTTACTCCAAGCATGGTTTCAAAGGATTTAAAAACATTGTTAACCCCATCATATACAAGAAATATAAAACCAGTTAGTACTGGAGTTGAGGATGTAAACAAATGTAGAGAAAATAAAAATTGGGAATAGTATTCAAATACTGAAGTAGTATATGTAGATAAAGTGTTCAAGAACAGAAATGACTCAGAAGGATGCAACATATGAAAAGCACAGCACCCAGGCAATTGAAAACAGTCAGTAAAAAATAGTGATGAAATGGAATTCCTTGAGCTTGTGGCTCAATGTCACATTTGTGTACCCCCACATTAATATCAGTTGGCTATTCAGGTATCATAAATTTAGGAGAAGGCCAATAATAATAATTTGTTAATAGCTAATATAGCTCTTACTATGTGTCAGGCACTATCCTAAGTACTCTACATACATGAACTCATTTAATCATAACAGCAACCCTTAAAGGTGGGTGTCACTATGTCTTTATTTTACAGATGAAAATATTGAGGGTCAGAGAAGTTAACTTGCCCTAAGTCACATAGCTAATAAATGGTAGCACCAGAATCTGAACCCAAGCAGTTGACTCTAGAGTCAGTACTCTAATCCATGTGCTGCACTGCCTGTAGTTGATGTAAGAACTTAAAAGATTATCAAGTTGAAACGTGTATCACAAATCATAAATGATTCCATAGATTCTATGCCCTTTGAATACTTACAGTGTCAAAGTTCATGACAGGGAAGCAAGAGGAATCTAACCTCTAAGATATTTATACCTTAGATGTAGATAATAGCTGAGATAAACTCTGATATTTGTAGAGTTTATCAAGGCTAAATAGAGAACACTCACCTCAGCAAACTTGTAAGTGTTCCCAAAACTAGTCCACTTTGGAAAAGGCTGCTCATTTAGATTATAAGTCAACATGAAGAAGTGATGTCTGTCTGGTTTGAAAGCCCTGAAGGACTATTCACTTTCTCATTTAAGGGAAATGTAGCTGGAGGGTGCAAGCTTAAACCCCTCTTAATTATTTTGGACTTGCTTTAAATGACCTTTCAACTTTTGAAGCCTAACCTGTTTGGAAGAAGAGGAGCTTCAGTATTGTTCTGCAACTTCTTATTTGTTTTTTCACTTCACAGTGCATTCTGGGAATCTTTTTATGTCAGTTTTTCTTTGTTTTTTCTTTTGAGGAAGATTAGCCCTGAGCTAACATCCGTGCCAGTCTTCCTCCACTTCTTTTGTATGTGGGATGCCTCCACAGCATGGCTGGTGAGTGGAGTAGTTGTGTGCCTGGGATCTGAACCCATGCAACTGGGCTGCCGAAGTGGAGCACAGCAATGGGGCTGGACCCTATGTCAGTCTTTTTGACACCTATAGAGTGTTCCATCATGTGGATGTACCATAATTTAACTAGTATGTGATTGATTTCTTATTACTTAAACGGTGACTTCATGGAGTCAATGCTCACTTTATTCCTGATTATAAAATGTGTTATGGACCTTATAATTCCAAATCACGTGTTTTAATTAAGGCTCTAAGTAAAGGACAGTAAAATAAATGTCACGCAGACATCTGTAACTGTTTGCAGATCCTGTTATTTTGACCTCTACACACTTACTAGCTAAGCCATGATCAGCCTTAGAATTTTTCTGAATTTAGCACTTAAGGCAGCCACTGTCAAGTCAGAGTTAGTGTTCCAGATGAAATCTATTTGTCAATACTCTATGCTTCTTAGATTTATTATAGCTACTTACTACTGGTTTACTAGTTGTATTTGGGGCTGTCAGGTTATTTCTCGTGAGCATCAACTCCCCATGTCTCTCACGACTCTTCGAATTGTTCTGGATTTACTCCATTATCTTATAGTTTGATTAATCTTAAGGGTTGCTTAAACTTCCAGTCCATATTCCCATTTGAAAATATAGTTTTTAAATTACTACACTTCACAAAGGTAATTGAAGTATGACACTAAAACCACAGACACCCAAACACACAGAATATTTGTTATCTTTATGTTAATATTTTATTGCATTTAATTTTACTCCAGTGATAAATGGACCTAAACATAATCAGTTGTTTGTAAGCAAAACATTTGATAAAGCATTGTTATGGCTGGTAGTTAAACTAGTTTTTGGGAGCCATTGTTTATTGGTGTTATCAATAGTTTTTAAAAATTTAATTAAGTTGACAAGAAACTGGGCCTTTGCAGAATTTAGAAGAAATCACACTTTCTCACTCGTGTGAATTAGCACTTGTAGTTCAGTGAAATTAACACTTTCTCACTCATGTGAATTAGCACTTGTAGTTCAGTGGAATTAACACTTTCTCACTCGTGTGAATTAGCACTTGTAGTTCAGTGGAATTAACACTTTCTC